>NW_022262453.1:93341-105841 GCF_002021735.2 Oncorhynchus kisutch
AGAGAGAGAGAGTGGGCGAGAGATAGGGAGAGAGAGCGAGAGAGAGAGAGAGAGAGAGAGAGAGGAGAGAGAGAGAGAGAGAGAGAGAGAGAGAGAGAGAGAGAGAGAGAGGGGGCGGGACTCCAGCCCTAAGAGCAGTACCAGAATCCCAGGTGAAATATCTTAGGAATTACGAAGTTAAAAAGCTGTGTTTACTCACTCTGAGCAGTTGCAGGGTATTTAAAAATGCTCAAATTAACTTAAATACTCAACCCCTAAAATAATACCTACATTCTTCATGCATATCCCAAAATATAGTGTGGTGTTTTTTTGCGGCCAATAACAGCGCAGTGTGGTATTTGCAGTAATGAATATATTTAATTTACCTGATGACACCCGTGTAAGTTGGAGTCTCTTCCATAGGAGTAGGATCCTCTCTCCGTTTTCCCTGAGGGAAGAGAAGAGATAAATGTTTTTCCTCAAAAACCTCTTAAATCCAACATATCATGACACAAACCTGAAAGATAAACGACTTTGCATTTAGAGTCATTGTACTAGGAATCTCTAGTCTTAAGTTCCTACCGCGTTGTTTATACGATCACACACACATCTGTTATGCTGTAGATTCTCACACACACACACAGGCAGCATTAAGATCTGGGTTCTGTATCACTGTCTCTTTTATAAAACGGTTACATCTTAAGACCTTAGTGCAAACTGTATATGTTTCCAAGATGCATGACTACCGTAGCGGAGGGAGAAAACAGACACGTCTGGAACAAAGAGCCTATATGAACTAAAGGTTAACAACAGACACGTCTGGAACAAAGAGTCTATATGAACTAAAGGTTAACAACAGACACGTCTGGAACAAAGAGCCTATATGAACTAAACGTCAACAACAGACACGTCTGGAACAAAGAGCCTATATGAACTAAAGGTTAACAACAGACACGTCTGGAACAAAGAGCCTATATGAACTAAAGGTTAACAACAGACACGTCTGGAACAAAGAGCCTATATGAACTAGAGGTTAACAACAGACACGTCTGGAACAAAGAGCCTATATGAACTAGAGGTTAACAACAGACACGTCTGGAACAAAGAGCCTATATGAACTAAAGGTTAACAACAGACACGTCTGGAACAAAGAGCCTATATGAACTAAAGGTTAACAACAGACACGTCTGGAACAAAGAGCCTCTATGAACTAAAGGTTAACAACAGACACGTCTGGAACAAAGAGCCTCTATGAACTAAAGGTTAACAACAGACACGTCTGGAACAAAGAGCCTATATAAACTAAAGGTTAACAACAGACACATCTGGAACAAAGAGCCTCTATGAACTAAAGGTTAACAACAGACACGTCTGGAACAAAGAGCCTATATAAACTAAAAGTTAACAACAGGACAAGATTAAAGACAAGAAAATATTGGAACCCAGAAGAAAATGTTGATTTGATTTGCTAACTTCATTTTTCACTAACAGTCTGACAAGACTAAAGAGTACTGTACACAACAGTATGTGATTTCACTAACAGTCTGACAAGACTAAAGAGTACTGTACACAACATTATGTGATTTCACTAACAGTCTGACAAGACTAAAGAGTACTGTACACAACAGTATGTGATTTCACTAACAGTCTGACAAGACTAAAGAGTACTGTACACAACAGTATGTGATTTCCACAGACATCTTCAGATAGCCTGGCTAAAGCACGGTGAGCACAGCTTTCAGTCTGGTTCAACCAGGCTAAGTTTAGGAGGCAAGTTGAATGGAAAACCAAGCAGCCGTACAACATAAGACTATAGTGAAATAATGTGGTTTGAGCTGCACTAAGAGGACTGACTCACTCCAGTACTCAACACAGCTCCTCAATATGGTTGGGTGGTATGCAGATTTTCATACCGTCATACCGTTACTGTACCATACCGGGGTATATGGTATTACTGAATGTGCACAGAAGGGGGCGCTATTTCTTTTTTTCTTTTTTGACAAAGAAAACAATTTAGGCAACAGGGATCTTGATCCAAGAGGGGATGGAATGTCTGCTGTAACCAAGAAGTTTGATCTTCACAACCAAATGCATAGCTGGAGCTCTGAGATGGAGCCCTGAGCTGGGGCCCTGAGATGGAGCCCTAAGATGGAGCCCTGAGCTGGAGCCCTAAGATGGAGCTCTGAGATGGAGCCCTGAGCTGGGGCCCTAAGATGGAGCCCTGAGCTGGAGCTCTGAGATGGAGCCCTGAGATGGAGCTCTGAGATGGAGCTCTGAGATGGAGCCCTGAGATGGAGCTCTGAGATGGAGCTCTGAGATGGAGCCCTGAGCTGGAGCCCTGAGCTGGAGCTCTGAGATGGAGCCCTGAGCTGGGGCCCTAAGATGGAGCCCTGAGCTGGAGCTCTGAGATGGAGCCCTGAGCTGGGGCCCTAAGATGGAGCCCTGAGCTGGAGCTCTGAGATGGAGCCCTGAGATGGAGCCCTGAGATGGAGCCCTGAGCTGGGGCCCTGAGCTGGAGCTCTGAGATGGAGCCCTGAGATGGAGCCCTGAGCTGGAGCTCTGAGATGGAGCCCTGAGCTGGAGCTCTGAGATGGAGCCCTGAGATGGAGCCCTGAGATGGAGCCCTGAGCTGGGGCCCTAAGATGGAGCCCTGAGCTGGAGCTCTGAGATGGAGCCCTGAGATGGAGCTCTGAGATGGAGCTCTGAGATGGAGCTCTGAGATGGAGCTCTGAGATGGAGCTCTGAGATGGAGCCCTGAGATAGAGCCCTGAGATGGAGCCCTGAGATGGAGCTCTGAGATGGAGCCCTGAGATAGAGCCCTGAGATGGAGCCCTGAGATGGAGCTCTGAGATGGAGCCCTGAGATGGAGCCCTGAGATGGATATCATTTATTTGACACATCTAAGATTTTCTTATAGTTACAGTGCCTTCAGAAAGAATTTAAAATGGATACAACTGAGATTCTGTGACGCTGATATATACACACAATATCCCATAATGTCAAAGTGGAATTTTGCTTGTACAACATTTTAGAAATTTATAAAAAATGAAAACTATTCAACCTCTTTGTTATGACAAGCCTAAATAAGTTCAGGAGTAAAATGTGCTTAAGAAGTCACATAATAAATTGCATGGACTCACTCTGTGTGCAATAACAGGGATTAACATGATTTCTGAGTGACTACCCCACCTCTGTAACCCCACACATACAATTATCTGTAAGGTCCCTCAGTGGAGAAGTGAATTTCAAACACAGATTCATCAACAAAGACCAGGGAGGTTTTCCAATGCCTCGTAAAGAAGGGCACCTATTGATAGATGGGTAAACATTTAAAAAGCAGACATTGAATATTGCTTTGAGCCTGGTGAACTTAGTAATTACACATTGGATGGTGTATCAATACACCCAGTCACTACAAAGATACAGGTATCCTTCCTAACTCAGTTGCCGGAGAGGAAGGAAACCGCTCAGGGATTTCACCATGAGACCAATGGTGACTTTAAAACAGTTACAGAGTTTAATGTCTGTGATTGGAGAAAACTGAGGATGGATCAACAACATGGTAGTTACTCCACAATACTAACCTAAATGACAGAGTGAAAAGAAGGAAGTCTGAACAGAATACAAATATTCCAAAACATGCATCCTGTTTGCAATAAGACACTAAAGTAAAACTGCAAAAAATGTGGCAAAGAAATTAACTTCATATCCCGAATACAAAGTGTTATATTTGGGGCAAATCCAACACAACACATCACTGAGTACCACTCTTCATATTTTCAAGCATGGTGGCTGCATCATGTTATGGGTATGCTTGTCATCGGCAAGGACTATTGAGGGTTTTTTTTGGATCAAAAGAAACGTACAGGCAACATCCTAGGAGAAAACCTGGTTCAGTCTGTTTTCCAACAGACACTGGGAGACGAATTCACCTTTCAGCAGGACAATAACCTAAAACACAAGGCCAAATATACACTGTAGTTGATTACCAAGACAACGTTGAATGTTCCTGAGTGGCCTAGTTACAGTTTTGACTTAAATTGGCTTGAAAATCTATGGCAAGACCTGAAAATGGCTGACTAGCAATGATCAACAATCAACTTAACAGAGTGTGAAAAACTTCACAAAGAATAATGGGCCAATATTGTACAATCCAGGTGTGCAAAGCTCTTAGAGACTCAGAAACTCAGCTGTGATCGTTGCCAAATGTGCTTCTATTCAGGGGTGAGAATACTTACATAAATTAAAAATGTCTGAATTAAATTGTCAATCAATTATCTAAAATGTATAACAACATGTTTCCACTTTGTCATCACGTGGTATTGTGTGTAGATAGATGGGTGAGGAAACACATACTGTTTATTTAAATCCATGTTGAATTCAGGCTGTGACACAACAAAATGTGGAATAAGTCAAGGGGTATGAATACTTTCTGAAGGCCCTGTATACTTAACTTATAGTTATAAGCGGGGGCGTAGCATGCAGTGAGGCGAGGGTGAATACCACCCCCCCCCAAATAAAAAATACAAAAAAGACGGTATTGAAAATCATTCCTTCTGTATTTCAAAATATCCCGGTATAACCTGTATATTGCCAAAGCCTGCTCCTCAACAACAGACACTGCAGTATTCAACACAGCTCCTCAACAACAGACACTGCAGTATTCAACACAGGTCCTCAACAACAGACACTGCAGTATTCAACACAGCACAACAGACACTGCAGTATTCAACACAGCTCCTCAACAACAGACACTGCAGTATTCAACACAGGTCCTCAACAACAGACACTGCAGTATTCAACACAGCACAACAGACACTGCAGTATTCAACAGAGCTCCTCAACAACAGACACTGCAGTATTCAACACAGCACAACAGACACTGCAGTACTCAACACAGCACAACAGACACTGCAGTATTCAACACAGCACAACAGACACTGCAGTACTCAACACAGCACAACAGACACTGCAGTACTCAACACAGCACAACAGACACTGCAGTACTCAACACAGCTTCTCAACAACAGACACTGCAGTATTCAACACAGCACAACAGACACTGCAGTACTCAACACAGGTCCTCAACAACAGACACTGCAGTACTCAACACAGCTCCTCAACAACAGACACTGCAGTACTCAACACAGCTTCTCAACAACAGACACTGCAGTACTCAACACAGCTTCTCAACAACAGACACTGCAGTACTCAACACAGCACAACAGACACTGCAGTATTCAACACAGGTCCTCAAAAACAGACACTGCAGTACTCAACACAGGTCCTCAACAACAGACACTGCAGTACTCAACACAGCTTCTCAACAACAGACACTGCAGTACTCAACACAGCACAACAGACACTGCAGTATTCAACACAGGTCCTCAAAAACAGACACTGCAGTACTCAACACAGGTCCTCAACAATAGACACCAATAGTAATTATATGCCTATACCAGACCATGGTCGGCTGGGTTACAGCTTCCTAACGTCCTCAGCTTTGCAGGGCCAAGCTCGGACAGCAGCCAGCTGTAGACTATAATCTTGGCACACACACAAAGACGCCCACACCAGTCACACAGTCACACACACACACACACACACACACACACACACACACACACACACACACACACACACACACACACACACACACACACACACTCACACTCACACACACACACACACACACACACTCACACACACACACACACACACACACACACTCACACTCACACACTCACACTCACACACATTGGAATGGCGCACACTCAACCATACACAATGCCGTACATGTGCACACATGCCTCACACACACCGTAGAAACACAATACACGCCACACACTCAGACGGCGTACACACACCGTATGCAGTACACACACATAACAGTACACAGTACACACACATTAACAGTACACAGTACACACACATTAACAGTACACAGTACACACACATTAACAGTACACAGTACACACACATTAACAGTACACAGTACACAGTACACACACATAAGTACACAAGTACACACACATTAACAGTACACAGTACACACACATTAACAGTACACAGTACACACACATTAACAGTACACAGTACACACACATTAACAGTACACAGTACACACACATTAACAGTACACAGTACACACACATTAACAGTACACAGTACACACAAACATAAGCTAGCATAAATCCACCATTGAGATTGTAAACACCGCAGGCAAATGAAATTACTTTGACTGTTTTGTTATTAATACATTATCATAGTATTGTTGCTAACGCCCATTTAAATACATTATCATAGTATTGTTGCTAACGCCCATTTAAATACATTATCATAGTATTGTTGCCAACACCCATTTAAATACATTACCCTGGTATTGTTGCTAACACCCATTTAAATACATTATCATAGTATTGTTGCTAACACCCATTTAAATACATTATCATAGTATTGTTGCTAACACCCATTTAAATACATTATCATAGTATTGTTACTAACACCCATTTAAATACATTATCATAGTATTGTTGCTAACACCCATTTAAATACATTATCATAGTATTGTTGCCAACACCCATTTAAATACATTATCCTAGTACTGTTGCTAACACCCATTTAAATACATTATCATAGTATTGTTGCTAACACCCAGTTAAATACATTATCATATCATTGTTACTAACACCCATTTAAATACATTATCATATCATTGTTACTAACACCCATTTAAATACATGATCCTAGTATTGTTGCTAACACCCATTTAAATACATTATCATAGTGTTGTTACTAACACCCATTTAAATACATTACCCTGGTATTGTTGCTAACACCCATTTAAATACATTACCATAGTATTGTTACTAACACCCATTTGAATACATTATCATATCATTGTTACTAACACCAATTTAAATACATTATCATAGTATTGTTGCTAACGCCCATTTAAATACATTATCATAGTATTGTTGCTAACACCCATTTAAATACATTATCATATCATTGTTACTAACACCCATTTAAATACATTATTATATCATTGTTACTAACACCGATTTAAATACATTATCATAGTATTGTTGCTAACACCCATTTAAATGCATTATCATATTATTGTTACTAACACCCATTTAAATACATTTAAATACATTATCATAGTATTGTTACTAACCTCCCATCTGATACATTATCATAGTATTGTTGCTAACACCCATTTAAATACATTATCATATTATTGTTACTAACACCCATTAAAATACATTTAAATACATTATCATAGTATTGTTACTAACCTCCTGTCCGATACATTATCATAGTATTGTTACCAACACCCATTAAAATCCATTATCATAGCATTGTTACCAACACCCATTTAAATACATTATCATAGCATTGTTACCAACATCCATTTAAATACACACACACACACACACACACACACACACACACACACACACACACACACACACACACACACACACACACACACACACACACACACATATATTACACACACACACACATATTACACACACACACACACACACACACACACACACACACACACACACACACACACACACACACACACACACACACACACACACACACACACACACACACACACACACACACATATTACACACACACACACACACACACACATACATTACACACACAGCAAAAATCGCTGGTATTTTAATTTAGTTGCGAGAGTACCTAAGGATTTAAGGATTGGAATTACAAGAGAAGAGAACAGGACAGAACAGGATCAGGTCAGGGAAGGGAACAAGGCCCTGAGTCACATACATCCAGCAGGATGACACACACACACACACACACTCACACACACACACACACACACACACACACACACACACACACACACACACACACACACCCAAACACACACACACACACACACACACACACACACACACACACACACACACACACACACACACACACACACACACACACACACACACACAACACACACACACACACACACACACACACACACACACACACACACACACACACACACACACACACACACACACACACACACACACACACACATACACACACACACACACACACACACACACACACCACACACACACTAAAATTATGCTTGGTGACAGAGTTGAATCTAGTTGATACATGTTTAAATCTATTCTACAATATATCGACTGTATTTAGAGAATGTCCTTTTCACCATCTCCACCAGGAATGAAAATCGCTGCTTTTCAATGAAAGAAACAAAAGTCTAACAGCGTTATTACTGTGTGAACAATGTTCTTTTCTTCACAGGTTTTAGTTTTCCGTCTGAGATCTTGTAGAGAAATTCTGCCCCGGTGTTATAGCCTGCTAGGCTGCCACCTCTCCTCAGAACACCTGATAATCAACTGAACAGGTACTCAGGAAGTAAAAATGAACTACATTGCTGTGACCATGCGTATAGACACACACAAGAACACATACTGGACCCACTTTAAAGGCCATTGTAATCTACCGTAGTTTATAAACTAGGTGGTTAAAAGCCCTGAATGCTGATTGGTTGAAAGCCGTGGTTTATCATGGGTATGAAAAAACATTTAATTTGTAGTCCTCTAATTACAGTTTATAAATAGCAATAAGGGGGTTTGTGGTATATAGCCAATATACCACGGCTAAGGGCTATGTCCAGGCACTCAGCGTTGTGTCGTGCCCAAGAACAGCTCTTAGCCCGTGGTATATTGGCCATATACCACACCCCCTCCGTGCCTTATTGCTTAAAAATGTATGACTCTGACAACACATTGTTATGGTACATTTATTAACCTATATATAACATTAGACTCTGGAGTTAGGGATTAGGAGTTAGGGATTAGGGGTTAGGAGTTCGGGTTAGTGGTTAGGGGTTAGGGATTAGGAGTTGGAGATTAGTGGTTAGGAGTTAGGGTTAGTGGTTAGGAGTTAGGGATTAGGAGTTAGGGGTTAGGGGTTAGGAGTTAGGGGTTAAGGTTAGGGGTTTGGAGTTAGGGGTTAGGAGTTAGGGGTTTAGGTTAGGGGTTTGGAGTTAGGGGTTAAGGTTAGGGGTTAGGAGTTAGGGGTTAAGGTTATGGATTAGGAGTTAGGGGTTAAGGTTAGGGGTTAGGAGTTAGGGGTTAGGAGTTAGGGGTTAGGAGTTAGGGGTTAAGGTTAGGGATTAGGGATTAGGGATTAGGGGTTAAGGTTAGGGATTAGGGATTAGGGGTTAAGGTTAGGGGTTAGGAGTTAGGGGTTAAGGTTAGGGGTTAGGAGTTAGGGATTAGGGATTAGGGGTTAAGGTTAGGGATTAGGGATTAGGGGTTAAGGTTAGGGATTAGGGATTAGGGGTTAAGGTTAGGGATTAGGGGTTAAGGTTAGGGGTTAGGAGTTAGGGGTTAAGGTTAGGGGTTAGGAGTTAGGGGTTAAGGTTAGGGGTTAGGAGTTAGGGGTTAAGGTTAGGGATTAGGGATTAGGGGTTAAGGTTAGGGATTAGGGGTTAAGGGGTTAGGAGTTAGGGGTTAGGGATTAGGGGTTAAGGTTAGGGGTTAGGGATTAGGGGTTAAGGTTAGAGGTTAGGGATTAGGGATTAGGGGTTAGGAGTTAGGGGTTAAGGTTAGGGGTTAGGAGTTAGGGGTTAAGGTTAGGGATTAGGGGTTAAGGTTAGGGATTAGGGATTAGGGGTTAAGGTTAGGGGTTAGGAGTTAGGGGTTAAGGTTAGGGATTAGGGATTAGGGATTAGGGGTTAGGGGTTAGGAGTTAGGGGTTAAGGTTAGGGATTAGGGATTAGGGGTTAAGGGTTAGGGGTTAAGGTTAGGGGTTAAGGTTAGGGGTTAGGGATTAGGGGTTAAGGTTAGGGGTTAGGGATTAGGGGTTAAGGTTAGGGATTAGAGGTTAGAGGTTAAGGTTAGGGATTAGGGGTTAGGGATTAGGGGTTAAGGTTAGGGATTAGAGGTTAGAGGTTAGGGATTAGGGGTTAGGGATTAGGGGTTAGGGGTTAGGGATTAGGGGTTAAGGTTAGGGATTAGAGGTTAGAGGTTAGAGGTTAGGGGTTAGGGATTAGGGGTTAAGTTTAGGGATTAGAGGTTAGAGGTTAGGGATTAGGGATTAGGGATTAGGGATTAGGGGTTAGGGATTAGAGGTTAGGGATTAGGGGTTAGGGATTAGGGGTTAGGGATTAGGGATTAGGGGTTAGGGATTAGAGGTTAGAGGTTAGGGATTAGGGGTTAGGGATTAGGGGTTAGAGGTTAGGGATTAGAGGTTAGAGGTTAGGGGTTAGGGATTAGGGATTAGAGGTTAGGGGTTAGGGATTAGAGGTTAGGGATTAGGGGTTAGGGATTAGGGGTTAGGGATTAGGGGTTAGGGATTAGGGGTTAGGGATTAGAGGTTAGAGGTTAGGGGTTAGGGATTAGAGGTTAGGGATTAGGGGTTAGGGATTAGGGGTTAGGGATTAGAGGTTAGAGGTTAGGGGTTAGGGATTAGAGGTTAGGGATTAGGGGTTAGGGATTAGGGGTTAGGGATTAGAGGTTAGAGGTTAGGGGTTAGGATTAGAGTTTAGGGATTAGGGGTTAGGGATTAGGGGTTAGGGGTTAGGGATTAGGGGTTAGGGATTAGAGGTTAGGGATTAGGGGTTAGGGATTAGGGGTTAGGGATTAGGGGTTAAGGTTAGGGATTAGGGGTTAGGGATTATGGATTAGGGGTTAGGGATTAGGGGTTAGGGATTAGGGGTTAGGGATTAGTGATTAGGGGTTAGGGATTAGGGATTAGGGATTAGGGGTTAGGGGTTAGGGATTAGGGATTAGGGGTTAGGGGTTAGGGATTAGGGGTTAGGGATTAGGGATTAGGGGTTAGGGATTAGGGGTTAGGGATTAGGGATTAGGGGTTAGGGGTTAGGGATTAGGGGTTAGGGATTAGGCGTTAGGGATTAGGGATTAGGGGTTAGGGATTAGGGGTTAGGGATTAGGGATTAGGGGTTAGGGATTAGGGGTTAGGGATTAGGGATTAGGGATTAGGGGTTAGGGGTTAGGGATTAGGGATTAGGGGTTAGGGATTAGGGATTAGGTTACTGCAAGAACAAAACTCATGTCTTCTTTTTGTCCCTTTCTTTATAGTTTTATTTTTCTTTACAGCAACAATTATATAAATATATTTTTAAAACCTAAACTCATGATCTAGCTGAAAATCCTAATTACCCTGTTTTTCATAACAAACTTCCATAAATAATTGTCAGTGTAGGATTGATTAGTTTTGGCAAAACAATATTTTTTCATCTAAGAAACACTTTGGATGTAAAAAAATAAATGTATGCAACACATTAACGTAATCAGTACCCATAATGCTCTGTTCAGGCTGTTTCAATAAATAGACTATACAGATCTAACAGTTTAAATGACCCCAATCTCAACTAGTACCAGTCCTTCAAACTGATAGTCGTCTATCGTCAACACTCAGCAAACACGACACACACGCCGCGACTAAATATTCCTCGGTGAGAGCGAAAAGGTTTTCTCTCTCTGCCTCTATATTACCGTAAGCTGTGCCAAGACGTCGCTGTCAGATGTGGCAGAACTAACACGTGCCAGTCTGCCAGTCCAGGGGCACAGACACAGTACTGTAGATAGTAACCCCGGAGACAGACCCAGATGCCGCTGCTACGGCCTTTAGGGCCAGACTATACCACCGGCGCAGAACAGAGAGGGCCAGACTATACCCCTGGGGCAGAACGGAGAGGGACAGACTACCCCTGGGGCAGAACAGAGAGGGACAGACTACCCCTGGGGCAGAACGGAGAGGGACAGACTATACCCCTGGGGCAGAATGGAGAGGGACAGACTACCCCTGGGGCAGAACAGAGAGGGAGAGACTATACCCCTGGGGCAGAACAGAGAGGGCCAGGGGTATAGTCTGGGAGTGAAAGACACTTTACAATTTACAAACTTTACAAAGACAATTTACAAACTTTACAAAGACAATTTACCTCACTTCAGTTCAGGTGCAACATGATTTGTTTAGGGTAATGTCTGTTTACTATATACTAGAAGGATAATGTATATTTACTATATACTAGAAGGATAATGTATGTTTACTATATACTGGAACGATAATGTATGTTCACTACATACTAGAATGATAATGGCAGTTTACTATATACTAGAAGGATCATGTCTGTGTACTCTATACTAGAAGGATAATGTATGTTTACTATATAGTAGAAGGATAATGTATGTTCACTATATACTAGAATGATCATGTCTGTTTACTATATACTAGAAGGATCATGTCTGTGTACTCTATACTAGAAGGATAATGTATGTTTACTATATAGTAGAAGGATAATGTATGTTCACTATATACTAGAATGATCATGTCTGTTTACTATATACTAGAAGGATCATGTCTGTGTACTCTATACTAGAAGGATCATGTATGTTTACTATATACTAGAAGGATCATGTCTGTTTACTACATACTAGAAGGATAATGTATGTTTACTATATACT
>NW_022262453.1:110841-122326 GCF_002021735.2 Oncorhynchus kisutch
GTGAGATAGAGGGGTGAGATGGTGTGAAGGGTTAAACCATCTATTGCTGTTTCATGTGGGGGAGGACGGTAGGTCGGGGCAGACATGAATCATTCTCAGCAATTCAACTGTTTCCATGACATCAATGGGCATCCTTCCAGAACTCCAACAAAGGGTTTGTGTCCCAAATGGCCCCCTATTCCCTATATATATATATATATATATATATAGACAGCTCTGGTCAACAGTAGTGCACTACATAGGGAACGTGGTGTCATTTGAGACACAGATCAAGTCTACAAGGTACTGAGGGAAGCCACAGAAGTCATGGGGAGCTGGCTTCTAAACACACGACTGAGATCAACTCAAATATAAAGACATAGTGCGTAAAAAACAACAACATTGTTTCTGTTTTTAGAAAAGCTTTAGAAAGCGGCACATTTTCATATTATTAGTATTTTGTATGTATTTGCCACATTTGGCCATCAGGTTTCCAACAGACGCCGATTCCTTGGCACTGAAGGTAATGAATACAGTGCCTTCAGTAAGAATTCATACTCATTCTACACATTTTATTGTGTTAACAGCATGTATTTAAAATGGATTCGATTGAGATGTTGTGTCACTGGCCTACACACAAATACCCCATAATGTCAAAGAGGAATAATGACGTTTTTAGTCATATTTACACATTTATAAAACATTTTTTTAACTGAAATGTCTTGATTCAATATTCAACCCCTTTTCTTATGCCAAGCTTAAAGAAGTTCAGGAGTAAATATTTGCTCAACAAGTCACATAATAAGTTGCACAAACTCACTCTGCTTGCAATAACAGTGTTTAACATGATTTCTGAGTGACTACCTCATCTCTGTACCCCAACACATACAATTATCTGTAAGATCCCTCAGTCGACCATTTCAAACACACATTCAACCACAAAGACCAGGGAGGTTTTCCAATGGTTCACAAACAAGGACACTTATTGGTAGATGGGTAAATACAATTTGGAAAAAGCACACATTCAAATTAAATCCAATGTTGCAGATGTTATTGTTATGTGTAGCTAATTGCTTATGTTTCTATCTCCAAAAGTACAGTATTAATGAACAATACAAAACAATACAAACAAATCCCCCCAAAATCAGAAAGAAAGGAAGACATATAAATATATGTATATATATATGATGGTGTGTATAGACAGTAGTTATATAGGATGGTGTGTATAGACAGTAGTTATATAGGATGGTGTGTATAGACAGTAGTTATATAGGATGGTGTATATAGACAGTAGTTATATAGGATGGTGTGTATAGACAGTATAGACAGTAGTTATATAGGATGGTGTGTATAGACAGTATAGACAGTAGTTATATAGATGGTGTATATAGACAGTAGTTATATAGGATGGTGTGTATAGACAGTAGTTATATAGGATGGTGTGTATAGACAGTATAGACAGTAGTTATATAGGATGTGTGTATAGACAGTAGTTATATAGGATGGTGTGTATAGACAGTAGTTATATAGGATGGTGTGTATAGACAGTAGTTATATAGGATGGTGTGTATAGACAGTAGTTATATATGATGGTGTGTATAGACAGTAGTTATATAGGATGGTGTGTATAGACAGTAGTTATATAGGATGGTGTGTATAGACAGTATAGACAGTAGTTATATAGGATGGTGTGTATAGACAGTAGTTATATAGGATGGTGTGTATAGACAGTAGTTATAAAGGATGGTGTGTATAGACAGTAGTTATATAGGATGGTGTGTATAGACAGTAGTTATATAGGATGGTGTGTATAGACAGTATAGACAGTAGTTATATAGGATGGTGTGGTATAGACAGTAGTTATATAGGATGGTGTGTATAGACAGTATTATATAGGATGTGTGTATAGACAGTAGTTATATTAGGATGGCTGTGTATAGACAGTAGTTATATATGATGGTGTGTATAGACAGTAGTTATATAGGATGGTGTGTATAGACAGTAGTTATATAGGATGGTGTGTATAGACAGTATAGACAGTAGTTATACAGGATGGTGTGTATAGACAGTAGTTATATAGGATGGTGTGTATAGACAGTAGTTATAAAGGATGGTGTATAGACAGTAGTTATATAGGATGGTGTGTATAGACAGTAGTTATATAGGATGGTGTGTATAGACAGTAGTTATATAGGATGGTGTGTATAGACAGTAGTTATATAGGATGGTGTGTATAGACAGTAGTTATATAGGATGGTGTGTGTAGACAGTAGTTATATAGGATGGTGTGTATAGACAGTAGTTATATAGGATGGTGTGTATAGACAGTAGTTATATAGGATGGTGTGTATAGACAGTAGTTATATAGGATGCTGTGTATAGACAGTAGTTATATAGGATGGTGTGTATAGACAGTAGTTATATAGGATGGTGTGTATAGACAGTAGTTATATAGGATGGTGTGTATAGACAGTAGTTATATAGGATGGTGTGTATAGACAGTAGTTATATAGGATGGTGTGTATAGACAGTATAGACAGTAGTTATATTGGATGGTGTGTATAGACAGTAGTTATATAGGATGGTGTGTATAGACAGTAGTTATATAGGATGGTGTGTATAGACAGTATAGACAGTAGTTATATTGATGGTGTGTATAGACAGTAGTTATATAGGATGGTGTGTATAGACAGTAGTTATATAGGATGGTGTGTATAGACAGTAGTTATATAGGATGGTGTGTATAGACAGTAGTTATATAGGATGGTGTGTATAGACAGTAGTTATATAGGATGGTGTGTATAGACAGTAGTTATATAGGATGGTGTGTATAGACAGTAGTTATATAGGATGGTGTGTATAGACAGTAGTTATATAGGATGGTGTGTATAGACAGTAGTTATATAGGATGGTGTGTATAGACAGTAGTTATATAGGATGGTGTGTATAGACAGTATAGACAGTAGTTATATAGGATGGTGTGTGTATAGACAGTAGTTATATAGGATGGTGTGTATAGACAGTAGTTATATAGGATGGTGTGTATAGACAGTAGTTATATAGGATGGTGTGTATAGACAGTAGTTATATAGGATGGTGTGTATAGACAGTAGTTATATAGGATGGTGTGTATAGACAGTAGTTATATAGGATGGTGTGTATAGACAGTAGTTATATAGGATGGTGTGTATAGACAGTAGTTATATAGGATGGTGTGTATAGACAGTAGTTATATAGGATGGTGTGTAGACAGTAGTTATATAGGATGGTGTGTATAGACAGCAGCTATATAGGATGGTGTGTATAGACAGTAGTTATATAGGATGGTGTGTATAGACAGTAGTTATATAGGATGGTGTGTATAGACAGTAGTTATATAGGATGGTGTGTATAGACAGTAGTTATATAGGATGGTGTGTATAGACAGCAGTTATATAGGATGGTGTGTATAGACAGTAGTTATATAGGATGGTGTGTATAGACAGTAGTTATATAGGATGGTGTGTATAGACAGTATAGACAGTAGTTATATAGGATGGTGTGTATAGACAGTAGTTATATAGGATGGTGTGTATAGACAGTAGTTATATAGGATGGTGTGTATAGACAGTATAGACAGTAGTTATATAGGATGGTGTGTATAGACAGTAGTTATATATGATGGTGTGTATAGACAGTAGTTATATATGATGGTGTGTATAGACAGTAGTTATATATGATGGTGTGTATAGACAGTAGTTATATAGGATGGTGTGTATAGACAGTAGTTATATATGATGGTGTGTATAGACAGTAGTTATATATGATGGTGTGTATAGACAGTAGTTATATAGGATGGTGTGTATAGACAGTAGTTAAATAGGATGGTGTGTATAGACAGTAGTTATATAGGATGCTGTGTATAGACAGTAGTTATATAGGATGGTGTATATAGACAGTAGTTATATAGGATGGTGTATATAGACAGTAGTTATATAGGATGGTGTGTATAGACAGTAGTTATATAGGATGGTGTGTATAGACAGTAGTTATATAGGATGGTGTGTATAGACAGTAGTTATATAGGATGGTGTGTATAGACAGTAGTTATATAGGATGGTGTGTATAGACAGTATAGACAGTAGTTATATAGGATGGTGTGTATAGACAGTATAGACAGTAGTTATATAGGCTGGTGTGTATAGACAGTAGTTATATAGGATGGTGTGTATAGACAGTATAGACAGTAGTTATATAGGATGGTGTGTATAGACAGTATAGACAGTAGTTATATAGGCTGGTGTGTATAGACAGTAGTTATATAGGCTGGTGTGTATAGACAGTAGTTATATAGGATGGTGTGTATAGACAGTAGTTATATAGGATGGTGTGTATAGACAGTAGTTATATAGGATGGTGTGTATAGACAGTATAGACAGTAGTATATAGGATGTGTGTATAGACAGTATAGACAGTAGTTATATAGGATGGTGTGTATAGACAGTAGTTATATAGGATGGGTTGTTATAGACAGTAGTTATATAGGCTGGTGTGTATAGACAGTAGTTATATAGGATGGTGTGTATAGACAGTAGTTATATAGGATGGTGTGTATAGACAGTAGTTATATAGGATGGTGTGTATAGACAGTATAGACAGTAGTTATATAGGATGGTGTGTATAGACAGTAGTTATATAGGATGGGTGGTATAGACAGTAGTTATAAAGGATGGTGTGTATAGACAGTAGTTATATAGGATGGTGTGTATAGACAGTAGTTATATAGGATGTGTATAGACAGTATAGACAGTAGTTATATAGGATGGTGTGTTATAGACAGTAGTTATATAGGATGGTGTGTATAGACAGTAGTTATATAGGATGGTGTGTATAGACAGTATAGACAGTAGTTATATAGGATGGTGTGTATAGACAGTATAGACAGTAGTTATATAGGCTGGTGTGTATAGACAGTAGTTATATAGGATGGTGTGTATAGACAGTAGTTATATAGGATGGGTGTGTATAGACAGTAAGACAGTAGTTATATAGGATGGTGTGTATAGACAGTATAGACAGTAGTTATATAGGCTGGTGGTGTATAGACAGTAGTTATATAGGCTGGTGTGTATAGACAGTAGTTATATAGGATGTTGTGTATAGACAGTAGTTATATAGGATGGGTTGTATAGACAGTAGTGTATATAGGATGGTGTGTATAGACAGTAGTTATATAGGATGGTGTGATATAGACAGTAGTTATATAGGATGGTGTGTATAGACAGTAGTTATATAGGATGGTGTGTATAGACAGTATATAGACAGTAGTTATATAGGATGGTGTTGTATAGACAGTATAGACAGTAGTTATATAGGATGGTGTGTATAGACAGTAGTTATATAGGATGGTGTGTATAGACAGTAGTTATATAGGCTGGTGTGTATAGACAGTAGTTATATAGGATGTGTGTATAGACAGTAGTTATATAGGATGGTGTGTATAGACAGTAGTTATATAGGATGTGTTGTATAGACAGTAGTTATATAGGATGGTGTGTATAGACAGTATTATATAGGATGGTGTGTATAGACAGTAGTTATATAGGATGGTGTGTATAGACAGGTATAGACAGTAGTATTATATAGGATGTGTGTATAGACAGTAGTTATATAGGATGGTGTGTTATAGACAGTAGTTATATAGGATGTGTGTATAGACAGTAGTTATATAGGATGGTGTGTATAGACAGTAGTTATATAGGGATGGTGTGTATAGACAGTATAGACAGTAGTTATATAGGATGGTTGTGTATAGACAGTAGTTATATAGGATGGTGTGTATAGACAGTAGTTATATAGGATGGTTGTGTATAGACAGTAGTTATATAGGATGGTGGTGTATAGACAGTAGTTATATAGGATGGTGTGTTATAGACAGTATAGACAGTAGTTATATAGGATGGTGTGTATAGACAGTAGTTATATAGGATGGTGTGTATAGACAGTAGTTATATAGGATGGTGTGTATAGACAGTAGTTATATAGGATGGTGTGTTATAGACAGCAGTTATATAGGATGGTGTGTATAGACAGTAGTTATATAGGATGGTGTGTATAGACAGTAGTTATATAGGATGGTGTTGTATAGACAGTATAGACAGTAGTTATATAGGATGGTGTGTATAGACAGTAGTATATAGGATGGTGTGTATAGACAGTAGTTATATAGGATGGTGTGTATAGACAGTATAGACAGTAGTTATATAGGATGGTGTGTATAGACAGTAGTTATATATGATGGTGTGTATAGACAGTAGTTATATATGATGGTGTGTATAGACAGTAGTTATATATGATGGTGTGTATAGACAGTAGTTATATATGATGGTGTGTATAGACAGTAGTTATATATGGATGGGTATAGACAGTAGTTATATATGATGGTGTGTATAGACAGTAGTTATATAGGATGGTGTGTATAGACAGTAGTTAAATAGGATGGTGTGTATAGACAGTAGTTATATAGGATGCTGTGTATAGACAGTAGTTATATTAGGATGGTGTATATAGACAGTAGTTATATAGGATGGTGTATATAGACAGTAGTTATATAGGATGGTGTGTATAGACAGTAGTTATATAGGATGGTGTGTATAGACAGTAGTTATATAGGATGGTGTGTATAGACAGTAGTTATATAGGATGGTGTGTATAGACAGTAGTTATATAGGATGGTGTGTATAGACAGTATAGACAGTAGTTATATAGGATTGGTGTATAGACAGGTATAGACAGTAGTTATATAGGCTGGTGTGTATAGACAGTAGTTATATAGGATTGGTGTGTATAGACAGTATAGACAGTAGTTATATAGGATGTGTGTATAGACAGTATAGACAGTAGTTTATATAGGCTGGTGTGTATAGACAGTAGTTATATAGGCTGGTGTGTATAGACAGTAGTTATATAGGATGGTGTGTATAGACAGTAGTTATATTAGGATGTGTGTATAGACAGTAGTTATATAGGATGGTGTGTTATAGACAGTATAGACAGTAGTTATATAGGATGGTGTGTATAGACAGTATATTACAGTAGTTAGATAGGATTGGTGTTATAGACAGTAGTTATAGGATGGTGTGTATAGACAGTAGTTATATAGGATGTGTGATAGACAGTAGTTATATAGGATGGTGTGTATGACATAGTTATATAGGATGGGGTGTATAGACAGTAGTTATATAGGATGG
Organism: Oncorhynchus kisutch; assembly: GCF_002021735.2. Taxonomy (NCBI): domain Eukaryota; kingdom Metazoa; phylum Chordata; class Actinopteri; order Salmoniformes; family Salmonidae; genus Oncorhynchus; species Oncorhynchus kisutch. The sequence goes on from NW_022262453.1 coordinate 118,050, forward strand.
TGTGTATAGACAGTATAGAAGTATTATATAGGATGTGTGTATATACAGTAGTTATATAGGATGGTGTGTATAGACAGTATAGACATGAGTTATATAGGATGGTGTGTATAGACAGTAGTTATATAGGATGGTGTGTATAGACAGTAGTTATATAGGATGGTGTGTATAGACATGACAGTATTATATAGGATGGTGTGTATAGACAGTAGTTATATAGGATGGTGTGTATAGACAGTAGTTATATAGGATGGTGTGTATAGACAGTAGTTATATAGGATGGTGTGTATAGACAGTAGTTATATAGGATGGTGTGTATAGACAGTAGTTATATAGGATGGTGTGTATAGACATAGACAGTAGTTATATAGGATGGTGGTATAGACAGTAGTTAATAGGAGGTGTGTATAGACAGTAGTTATATAGGATGGTGTGTATAGACAGTAGTTATATAGGATGGTGTGTATAGACAGTAGTTATATAGGATGGTGTGTACAGTATAGACAGTAGTTATATAGGATGGTGTTTATAGACAGTAGTTATATAGGATGGTGTGTATAGACAGTAGTTATATAGGATGGTGTGTATAGACAGTATAGACATTAGTTATATAGATGGTGGTGTATAGACTATAGACAGTAGTTATATAGGATGGTGTGTATAGACAGTAGTTATATAGGATGGTGTGTATAGACAGTAGTTATATAGGATGGTGTGTATAGACAGTATAGACAGTAGTTATATAGGATGGGTGTATAGACAGTATAGACAGTAGTTATATAGGATGGTGTGTATAGACAGTAGTTATATAGGATGGTGTGTATAGACAGTAGTTATATAGGATGGTGTGTATAGACAGTAGTTATATAGGATGGTGTGTATAGACAGTAGTTATATAGGATGGTGTGTATAGACAGTAGTTATATAGGATGGTGTGTATAGACAGTAGTTATATAGGATGGTGTGTATAGACAGTAGTTATATAGGATGGTGTGTATAGACAGTATAGACAGTAGTTATATAGGATGGTGTGTATAGACAGTATAGACAGTAGTTATATAGGATGGTGTGTATAGACAGTAGTTATATAGGATGGTGTGTATAGACAGTAGTTATATAGGATGGTGGTGTATAGACAGTAGTTATATAGGATGGTGTGTATAGACAGTAGTTATATAGGATGGTGTGTATAGACAGTAGTTATATAGGATGGTGTGTATAGACAGTAGTTATATAGGATGGTGTGTATAGACAGTAGTTATATAGGATGGTGTGTATAGACAGTAGTTATATAGGATGGTGTGTAGTATAGACAGTAGTTATATAGGATGGTGTGTATAGACAGTAGTTATATAGGATGTGTGTATAGACAGTAGTTATATAGGATGGTGTGTATAGACAGTAGTTATATAGGATGGTGTGTATAGACAGTAGTTTTATATAGGATGTTGTAGTAGTATAGACAGTAGTTTATATAGGATGGTGTGTATAGACAGTAGTTATATAGGATGGTGTGTATAGACAGTAGTTATATAGGATGGTGTGTATAGACAGTAGTTATATAGGATGGTGTGTATAGACAGTAGTTATATAGGATGGTGTGTATAGACAGTATAGACAGTAGTTATATAGGATGGTGTGTATAGACAGTAGTTATATAGGATGGTGTGTATAGACAGTAGTTATATAGGATGGTGTGTATAGACAGTAGTTATATAGGATGGTGTGTATAGACAGTAGTTTATATAGGATGGTGTGTATAGACAGTAGTTATATAGGATGGTGTGTATAGACAGTAGTTATATAGGATGGTGTGTATAGACAGTATAGACAGAGTTATATAGGATGGTGTGTATAGACAGTAGTTATAGGATGGTGTGTATAGACAGTAGTTATATAGGATGGTGTGTATAGACAGTAATAACAGTGTTATATAGGATGGTGTGTATAGACAGTAGTTATATAGGATGGTGTGTATAGACAGTAGTTATATAGGATGGTGTGTATAGACAGTAGTTATATAGGATGGTGTGTATAGACAGTAGTTATATAGGATGGTGTGTATAGACAGTAGTTATATGATGGTGTGTATAGACAGTAGTTATATAGGATGGTGTGTATAGACAGTAGTTATATAGGATGGTGTGTATAGACAGTAGTTAAAGGATGGTGTGTATAGACAGTAGTTATATAGGATGGTGTGTATAGACAGTAGTTATATAGGATGGTGTGTATAGACAGTAGTTATATAGGATGGTGTATATAGACAGTAGTTATATAGGATGGTGTGTATAGACAGTAGTTATATAGGATGGTGTGTATAGACAGTATTATATAGGATGGTGTGTATAGACAGTAGTTATATAGGATGGTGTGTATAGACAGTAGTTATATAGGATGGTGTGTATAGACAGTAGACATATTTATAGGATGGTGTGTATAGACAGTATAGACAGTATTTATATAGGAGGTGTGTATAGACAGTAGTTATATAGGATGGTGTGTATAGACAGTATAGACAGTAGTTATATAGGATGGTTATGTATAGATGTATAGACAGTAGTTATATAGGATGTGTGTATAGACAGTAGTTATATAGGATGGTGTGTATAGACAGTAGTTATATAGGATGGTGTGTATAGACAGTAGTTATATAGGATGGTGTGTATAGACAGTAGTTATATAGGATGGTGTGTATAGACAGTATAGACAGTAGTTATATAGGATGTGTTGTATAGACGTATAGACAGTAGTTTATATATGGGATGGTGTGTATAGACAGTAGTTATATAGATGGTGTGTATAGACAGTAGTTATATAGGATGGTGTGTATAGACAGTAGTTATATAGGATGGTGTGTATAGACAGTAGTTATATAGGATGGTGTGTATAGACAGTAGTTATATAGGATGGTGTGTATAGACAGTATAGACAGGTATATAGGATGGTGTGTAGGACAGTAGTTATATAGGATGTGTGGTATAGACAGTATTTATATAGGATGGTGTGTATAGACAGTAGTTATATAGGATGGTGTGTATAGACAGTAGTTATATAGGATGGTGTGTATAGACAGTATAGACAGTAGTTATATAGGATGGTGTGTATAGACAGTAGTTATATAGGATGGTGTGTATAGACAGTAGTTATATAGATGGTGGTGTATATACAGTATAGACAGTAGTTATATAGGATGGTGTGTATAGACAGTATAGACATTAGTTATATAGGATGTGTGGTATAGACAGTAGTTATATAGGATGGTGTGTATAGACAGTAGTTATATATGATGGTGTGTATAGACAGTATAGACAGTAGTTATATAGGATGGTGTTATATAGACAGTATAGACAGTAGTTATAGATGGTGTTATAGACAGTAGTTATATAGGATGGTGTGTATAGACAGTAGTTATATAGGATGGTGTGTATAGACAGTATAGAATAGTTATATAGGATGGTGTGTATAGACAGTAGTTATATAGGATGGTGTGTATAGACAGTAGTTATATAGAGTGGTGTGTATAGACAGTAGTTTATATAGGATGGTGTGTATAGACAGTAGTTATATAGGATGGTGTTATAGACAGTATAGACGTAGTTATATAGGATGGTGTGTATAGACAGTATATACAGTAGTTATATAGGATGGTGTGTATAGACAGTAGTTATATAGGATGGTGTGTATAGACAGTAGTTATATAGGATGGTGTGTATAGACAGTAGTTATATAGGATGGTGTGTATAGACAGTAGTTATATAGGATGTTGTGTATAGACAGTAGTATATAGGATGGTGGTTATAGACAGTAGTTATATAGGATGGTGTGTATAGACAGTAGTTATATAGGATGTGTGTATAGACAGTAGTTATATAGGATGGTGTGTATAGACAGTATAGACAGTAGTTATATAGGATGGTGTGTATAGACAGTAGTTATATAGGATGGTGTGTATAGACAGTAGTTATATAGGATGGTGTGTATAGACAGTAGTTATATAGGATGGTGTGTATAGACAGTAGTTATATAGGATGGTGTGTATAGACAGTATAGACAGTAGTTATATATGATGGTGTGTATAGACAGTAGTTATATAGGAGGGTGTGTATAGACAGTAGTTATATAGGATGGTGTGTATAGACATAGTTATATAGGATGGTGTGTATAGACAGTAGTTATATAGATGGTGTGTATAGACAGTAGTTATATAGGATGGTGTGTGTATAGACAGTTAGTTATATAGGATGGTGTGTATAGACAGTAGTTATATAGGATTGTGT
>NW_022262454.1:0-5000 GCF_002021735.2 Oncorhynchus kisutch
AGAGAAGAGAGAGAGGGAGGGGGAGAGAGAGAGAGAGAGAGCCTTTCCCCCTTTCTAACCCTGTTGATGTGAAACCAGATGAAAGATGAACTGTCAGTCATCAGCAGATTTATGGTTGTTCAGATGACCGGCCGCCCAGGTCACCTGACTAGTGATCAGCCATTAACCGTTTTATACCACAGGAAGACACGAACGACGGGAATGAGTGACTCGACTGATGGAGGACAGAAAAACATCCCTCCTTCAATCATTACACACCACACACACACACACACACACACACACACACACACACACACCAACACACACCTAAGCCCTTTGTAACCTAAGGAATCTGCCTAGTAGACAAACCTAGCAATAAACAGGAATCAACCCGGCAATCTAGCTGTAATATACTGTTCCAACAGCCATCATAAAGGAGAATGAGCAGTCAGTTATCTAGGGGGTTCTCAGTCCTCTCCCTGTACTCCCTGTTCACCCACAACTACTGTCCAACAGCCATCGTAAAGGAGAATGAGCAGTCAGTTATCTAGGGGGTTCTCAGTCCTCTCCCTGTACTCCCTGTTTCACCCACAACTACTGTCCAACAGCCATCGTAAAGGAGAATGAGCAGTCAGTTATCTAGGGGGTTCTCAGTCCTCTCCCTGTACTCCCTGTTCACCCACAACTACTGTCCAACAGCCATCGTAAAGGAGAATGAGCAGTCAGTTATCTAGGGGGTTCTCAGTCCTCTCCCTGTACTCCCTGTTCACCCACAACTACTGTCCAACAGCCATCGTAAAGGAGAATGAGCAGTCAGTTATCTAGGGGGTTCTCAGTCCTCTCCCTGTACTCCCTGTTCACCCACAACTACTGTCCAACAGCCATCGTAAAGGAGAATGAGCAGTCAGTTATCTAGGGGTTCTCAGTCCTCTTCCTGTCCTCCCTGTTCACCCACAACTACTGTCCAACAGCCATCGTAAAGGAGAATGAGCAGTCAGTTATCTAGGGGGTTCTCAGTCCTCTTCCTGTCCTCCCTGTTCACCCACAACTACTGTCCAACAGCCATCGTAAAGGAGAATGAGCAGTCAGTTATCTAGGGGGTTCTCAGTCCTCTTCCTGTCCTCCCTGTTCACCCACAACTACTGTCCAACAGCCATCGTAAAGGAGAATGAGCAGTCAGTTATCTAGGGGGTTCTCAGTCCTCTTCCTGTACTCCCTGTTCACCCACAACTACTGTCCAACAGCCATCGTAAAGGATGGTGGTACCAGGATAACAACCTCTCCCTCAACGATGAGACGGCCTACAGGGAGGAGGTCAGAGACCTGGTGGTGCCAGGACAACAACCTCTCCCTCAACGATGAGACGGCCTATAGGGAGGAGGTCAGAGACCTGGCCGTGTGGTACCAGGATAACAACCTCTCCCTCAACGATGAGACAGCCTACAGGGAGGAGGTCAGAGACCTGGTGGTACCAGGACAACAACCTCTACAGGACTAAAGGAGGACCGAACAGGCCCACATTCACATCGATGAGGTTGTAGTGGAGCGGGTGGAGAGTTTCAAGTTCCTTGGTGTCCACATCACCAACAAACTATCATGGTCCAAACACACCAAAACAGTCATGAAGAGGGCCCGACAAAACCTTTTCTCCCCCAGGAGACTGAAAAGATTTGGCATTGGTCCTCAGATCCTCAGAAGGCTCTACAGCTGCACCATCGAGAGCATCCTGACTGGTTGCATCACCGCCTAGTATGCTACCTGCTCGGCATCTGACCGCAAGGTGCAACAGAGGGTAGTGAGTACTGCCCAGTACATCACTGGGGCCAAGCTTCCTGACATCCAGGACCTATGTCCTAGGGACATCCAGGATCTATATCCTAGGGACATCCAGGATCTATATCCTAGGGACATCCAGGACCTATATCCTAGGGACATCCAGGACCTATATCCTAGGGACATCCAGGATCTATATCCTAGGGACATCCAGGACCTATATCCTAGGGACATCCAGGACCTATATCCTAGGGACATCCAGGACCTATGTACTAGGGACATCCAGGACCTATATCCTAGGGACATCCAGGACCTATATCCTAGGGACATCCAGGACCTATATCCTAGGGACATCCAGAACCTATATCCTAGGGACATCCAGAACCTATATCCTAGGGACATCCAGGATATATGTACTAGGGACATCCAGGACCTATATAGGGGCGGCAGGGTAGCCTTGTGGTTAGAGCGTTGGAATAGTAACCGGAAGGTTGAGAGTTCAAACCCCCTAGCTGACAAGGTACAAATCTGTCGTTCTGCCCCTGAACAGGCAGTTAACCCACTGTTCCTAGGCCGTCATTGAAAATAAGAATTTGTTCTTAACTGACTTGCCTGGTTAAATAAAGGTAAAAAAAATATATATATCCTAGGGACATCCAGGACCTATATCCTAGGGACATCCAGGACCTATATCCTAGGGACATCCAGGATCTATATCCTAGGGACATCCAGGATCTATGTACTAGGGACATCCAGGACCTATATAATGGGACATCCAGGTCCTATATAATGGGACATCCAGGATCTATATCCTAGGGACATCCAGGACCTATATCCTAGGGACATCCAGGACCTATATCCTAGGGACATCCAGGACCTATATCCTAGGGACATCCAGGATCTATATCCTAGGGACATCCAGGATCTATGTACTAGGGACATCCAGGAACTATATAATGGGACATCCAGGACCTATATACTAGATGTTGGGGTTTGACTGTATTACTAGTCTAGTGGATAGAGAGTTGGGAAAGTAACCGAAAGGTTGCTGGATTAAATCCCTGAGCTGACAAGGTACAAATCTGACGTTCTGCCCCCTGAACAAGGCAGTTAACCCACTGTTCCCCTGAACAAGGCAGTTAACCCACTGTTCCCCTGAACAAGGCAGTTAACCACTGTTCCTAGACCAGTTAACCCACTGTTCCTAGACCAGTTAACCCACTGTTCCTAGACCAGTTAACCCACTGTTCCCCTGAACAGGCAGTTAACCCCACTGTTCCCCTGAACAGGCAGTTAACCCACTGGTTCCTAGACCAGTTAACCCACTGTTCCTAGACCAGTTAACCCACTGTTCCTAGACCAGTTTACCCACTGTTCCTAGACCAGTTAACCCACTGTTCCTAGACCAGTTAACCCACTGTTCCTAGACCAGTTATCCACTGTTCCTAGAACAGTTAACCCACTGTTCCTAGACCAGTTAACCCACTGTTCCCCTGAACAGGCAGTTAACCACTGTTCCTAGACCAGTTAACCCACTGTTCCTAGACCAGTTAATCCACTGTTCCTAGACCAGTTAACCCACTGTTCCTAGACCAGTTAACCCACCCACTGTTCCTAGACCAGTTAACCACTGTTCCTAGACCATTTAACCCACTGTTCCTAGACCAGTTTACCCACTGTTCCTAGACCAGTTAACCCACTGTTCCTAGACCAGTTTACCCACTGTTTTCTAGACCAGTTAACCCACTGTTCCCCTGAACAAGGCAGTTAACCCACTGTTCCTAGACCAGTTAACCCACTGTTCCTAGACCAGTTAACCCACTGTTCCTAGACCAGTTAACCCACTGTTCCTAGACCAGTTAACCCACTGTTCCTAGACCAGTTAATCCACTGTTCCTAGACCAGTTAACCACTGTTCCTAGACCAGTTAACCCACTGTTCCCCTGAACAGGCAGTTAACCCACTGTTCCTAGACCAGTTAACCCACTGTTCCTAGACCAGTTAATCCACTGTTCCTAGACCAGTTAACCCACTGTTCCTAGACCAGTTAACCCACCCACTGTTCCTAGACCAGTTAACCCACTGTTCCTAGACCAGTTAACCCACTGTTCCTAGACCAGTTAATCCACTGTTCCTAGATCAGTTAACCCACTGTTCCTAGACCAGTTAACCCACTGTTCCCCTGAACAAGGCAGTTAACCACTGTTCCTAGACCAGTTAACCCACTGTTCCTAGACCAGTTAACCCACTGTTCCTAGACCAGTTAACCCACTGTTCCTAGACCAGTTAACCCACTGTTCCTAGGCCGTCATTGTAAAGAAGAGTTTGTTCTTATTAACAGACTTGCCTCGTTAAATAAAGATTCATTTCCACCCCTCTCCACCTCGCCTCCCCCTCTCCTCCCCCCCCTCCACTCCATTTCCCCCTCTATCCCTCTCCTCCCCCTCCTACCTCCCAACTCCCCCCTCTCTACCCCCTCTCACCCGCTCATCTCCCATCTCCCCCTCTCTCCTCTCCTTTAAACTTGAGTGAACAAGAGGTATGAGGGTGACAGGTACAGGAACCAGGATAATGAAGGAGGGAGGGAAGGGAAGGGGGAGAGGGGGGGAGTAATGCTGGGACATCACACCACGGAGAGGTGGAGAGAGGGGATAATGAAGGAGGGAGGAAAGGGAAGGGGAGAGGGGGGGGGGTAATGCTGGGACATCACACCATGGAGAGGTGGAGAGAGGGATAATGAGAAGGCAGAGAGGGAGAGGAGGGGGGGTAATACTGGGACATCACACCATGGAGAGGTGGAGAGAGGGGTTAATGAGAAGACAGAGAGGGAGAGGAGGGGGGGTAATGAGAGGCAGAGAGGGAGAGGAGGGGGGGTAATGAGAAGGGGAGAGGAGAGGGGGTATTGAGAAGGGGAGAGGAGGGGGGGTAATGAGAAGGCAGAGAGGGAGAGGAGGGGGGGTAATGAGAAGGGGAGAGGAGGGGGGGGTAATGAGAAGGCAGAGAGGGAGAGGAGGGGAAGAAGGGAGGAGGGGAAGGAGAGAACCAAGTGTTCCCTCGATCTCTTCAACCCTCCCACCTGCCTGGCACTAGAAAGCTCTTCAAATGTGAAACTGGCCCACCGACACACACACACACACACACACACACACACTTCAGGTTGTATTCAGTTCATTTACCGAGCCTCCCCTCTGATCATTCTCATGTTGTGTTCTCCAACTAACCACTCTGATCATTCTCATGTTGTG
>NW_022262454.1:15000-17500 GCF_002021735.2 Oncorhynchus kisutch
GTACTACACCTGTCCATTATATCTTAGAGAGTACCACACCTGTCCATTATGTCTTAGAGAGTACTACACCTGTCCATTATATCTTAGAGAGTACCACACCTGTCCATTATGTCTTAGAGACTACCACAGCTGTATACCAAGGGAAATAGTTCTCAACATTTTTTTTGTGTGTTAGCCGGTGAACATGCTCTGAGATGGTCATGTTTTCCAACACAGACCTCAACAAGATAAATATTTCACTAACGTTAGTTAACAGTCTGAGAAGGTAGGTTTCTGTTTCAGGTTTAAAACTACCTCTACTAATCCTCATGTGTCTGAGAAGGTAGGTTTCTGTTTCAGGTCTTAAACTACGACTACTAATCCTCATGTGTCCATGTAGGTTTCTGTTTCAGGTTTAAATCTACCTCTACTAATCCTCATGTGTCCATGTAGGTTTCTGTTTCAGGTCTTAAACTACCTCTACTAATCCTCATGTGTCCATGTAGGTTTCTGTTTCAGGTCTTAAACTACCTCTACTAATCCTCATGTGTCCATGTAGGTTTCTGTTTCAGGTCTTAAACTACCTCTACTAATCCTCATGTGTCCATGTAGGTTTCTGTTTCAGGTTTAAACTACCACTACTAATCCTCATGTGTCCATGTAGGTTTCTGTTTCAGGTCTTAAACTACCTCTACTAATCCTCATGTGTCCATGTAGGTTTCTGTTTCAGGTCTTAAACTACCACTACTAATCCTCATGTGTCCATGTAGGTTTCTGTTTCAGGTCTTAAACTACCACTACTAATCCTCATGTGTCCATGTAGGTTTCTGTTTCAGGTTTAAATCTACCTCTACTAATCCTCATGTGTCCATGTAGGTTTCTGTTTCAGGTTTAAATCTACCTCTACTAATCCTCATGTGTCCATGTAGGTTTCTGTTTCAGGTCTTAAACTACCACTACTAATCCTCATGTGTCCATGTAGGTTTCTGTTTCAGGTTTAAAACTACCTCTACTAATCCTCATGTGTCTGAGAAGGTAGGTTTCTGTTTCAGGTTTAAAACTACCTCTACTAATCCTCATGTGTCTGAGAAGGTAGGTTTCTGTTTCAGGTCCTAAACTACGACTACTAATCCTCATGTGTCCATGTAGGTTTCTGTTTCAGGTTTAAATCTACCTCTACTAATCCTCATGTGTCCATGTAGGTTTCTGTTTCAGGTTTAAAACTACCTCTACTAATCCTCATGTGTCCATGTAGGTTTCTGTTTCAGGTCTTAAACTACCTCTACTAATCCTCATGTGTCCATGTAGGTTTCTGTTTCAGGTTTAAACTACCACTACTTATCCTCATGTGTCCATGTAGGTTTCTGTTTCAGGTTTAAACTACCTCTACTAATCCTCATGTGTCCATGTAGGTTTCTGTTTCAGGTTTAAATCTACCTCTACTAATCCTCATGTGTCCATGTAGGTTTCTGTTTCAGGTTTAAATCTACCTCTACTAATCCTCATGTGTCCATGTAGGTTTCTGTTTCAGGTTTAAATCTACCTCTACTAATCCTCATGTGTCCATGTAGGTTTCTGTTTCAGGTTTAAATCTACCTCTACTAATCCTCATGTGTCCATGTAGGTTTCTGTTTCAGGTTTAAATCTACCTCTACTAATCCTCATGTGTCTGAGAAGGTAGGTTTCTGTTTCAGGTTTAAACTACCTCTACTAATCCTCATGTGTCCATGTAGGTTTCTGTTTCAGGTTTAAAACTACCTCTACTAATCCTCATGTGTCTGAGAAGGTAGGTTTCTGTTTCAGGTTTAAACTACCACTACTAATCCTCATGTGTCCATGTAGGTTTCTGTTTCAGGTTTAAAACTACCTCTACTAATCCTCATGTGTCCATGTAGGTTTCTGTTTCAGGTTTAAACTACCACTACTAATCCTCATGTGTCCATGTAGGTTTCTGTTTCAGGTTTAAACTACCACTACTAATCCTCATGTGTCCATGTAGGTTTCTGTTTCAGGTTTAAACTACCTCTACTAATCCTCATGTGTCTGTGAAGGTAGGTTTCTGTTTCAGGTTTAAACTACCACTACTAATCCTCATGTGTCCATGTAGGTTTCTGTTTCAGGTTTAAAACTACCTCTACTAATCCTCATGTGTCCATGTAGGTTTCTGTTTCAGGTTTAAACTACCACTACTAATCCTCATGTGTCCATGTAGGTTTCTGTTTCAGGTTTAAACTACCTCTACTAATCCTCATGTGTCCATGTAGGTTTCTGTTTCAGGTTTAAATCTACCTCTACTAATCCTCATGTGTCCATGTAGGTTTCTGTTTCAGGTTTAAACTACCTCTACTAATCCTCATGTGTCCATGTAGGTTTCTGTTTCAGGTTTAAATCTACCTCTACTAATCCTCATGTGTCCATGTAGGTTTCTGTTTCAGGTCTTAAACTACCTCTACTAATCCTCATGTGTCCATGTAGGTTTCTGTTTCAGGTTTAAATCTACCTCTACTAATCCTCATGTGTC
>NW_022262454.1:29314-34819 GCF_002021735.2 Oncorhynchus kisutch
CTATTGACTCCTTGTAGAGTCCCTGCCCTGTGGAACACTATTGACTCCTTGTAGAGTCCCTGCCCTGTGGAACACTGACACCTTGTAGAGTCCCTGCCCTGTGGAACACTATTGACTCCTTGTAGAGTCCCTGCCCTGTGGAACACTATTGACTCCTTGTAGAGTCCCTGCCCTGTGGAACACTATTGACTCCTTGTAGAGTCCCTGCCCTGTGGAACACTATTGACTCCTTGTAGAGTCCCTGCCCTGTGGAACACTATTGACTCCTTGTAGAGTCCCTTGCCCTGTGGAACACTTTTGACTCCTTGTAGAGTCCCTGCCCTGTGGAACACTTTCAACACCTTGTAGAGTCCCTGCCCTGTGGAACACTGACTGCTCTGTAGAGTCCCTGCCCTGTGGAACACTATTGACTCCTTGTAGAGTCCCTGCCCCTGTGGAACACTATTGACTCCTTGTAGAGGTCCCTGCCCCTGTGGAACACTATTGACTCCTTGTAGAGTCCCTGCCCTGTGGAACACTTTCAACACCTTGTAGAGTCCCTGCCCTGTGGAACACTGACTGCTTGTAGAGTCCCTGCCCTGTGGAACACTATTGACTCCTTGTAGAGTCCCTGCCCTGTGGAACACTATTGACTCCTTTGTAGAGTCCCTGCCCTGTGGAACACTATTGACTCCTTGTAGAGTCCCTGCCCTGTGGAACACTTTCAACACCTTGTAGAGTCCTGCCCTGTGGAACACTGACTGCTTGTAGAGTCCCTGCCCTGTGGAACACTATTGACTCCTTGTAGAGTCCCTGCCCTGTGGAACACTATTGACTCCTTGTAGATTCCCTGCCCTGTGGAACACTATTGACTCCTTGTAGAGTCCCTGCCCTGTGGAACACTATTGACTCCTTGTAGAGTCCCTGCCCTGTGGAACACTTTCAACACCTTGTAGAGTCCATGTCCCAACGAATCGAGCCTCCTCTGAGGGCAAAGGGAGCGGGATGCAACTCAGGATTAGGAAGGTGTTCTTAATGTTTTGAGACCTCAGTTTGTATTGCATTATATGTGCTAGTGTGTGTATAATGTACTGTATATTATATTATATGTGATAGTGTGTATAATGTACTGTATTATATTATATGTGATAGTGTGTATAATGTACTGTATATTATATTTATGTGAAGTGTGTATAATGTACTGTATATTATATTATATGTGATAGTGTGTAAATGTACTGTATATTATATGTGATAGTGTGTATAATGTACTGTATATTATATTACATGTGATAGTGTGTACTAATGTACTGTATATTATATGTGATAGTGTGTATAATGTACTGTATATTATATTATATGTGATAGTGTGTATAATGTACTGTATATTATATTATATGTGATAGTGTGTATAATGTACTGTATATTATATTATATGTGATAGTGTGTATAATGTACTGTATATTATATTATATGTGATAGTGTGTATAATGTACTGTATATTATATTATATGTGATAGTGTGTATAATGTACTGTATATTATATGTGATAGTGTGTGTAATGTACTGTATATTATATTATATGTGATAGTGTGTATAATGTACTGTATATTATATTATATGTGATAGTGTGTATAATGTACTGTATATTATATTATATGTGATAGTGTGTATAATGTACTGTATATTATATTATATGTGATAGTGTGTATAATGTACTGTATATTATATTATATGTGATAGTGTGTATAATGTACTGTATATTATATTATATGTGATAGTGTGTATAATGTACTGTATATTATATGTGATAGTGTGTGTAATGTACTGTATATTATATTATATGTGATAGTGTGTATAATGTACTGTATATTATATTATATGTGATAGTGTGTATAATGTACTGTATATTATATTATATGTGATAGTGTGTATAATGTACTGTATATTATATTATATGTGCTAGTGTGTATAATGTACTGTATATTATATTATATGTGATAGTGTGTATAATGTACTGTATATTATTATATGTGCTAGTGTGTATAATGTACTGTATATTATATTATATGTGATAGTGTGTATAATGTAGTGTATATTATATGTGATAGTGTGTATAATGTAGTGTATATTATATTATATGTGATAGTGTGTATAATGTACTGTATATTATATTAAATGTGATTGTGTGTATAATGTACTGTATATTATATTATATGTGCTAGTGTGTATAATGTAGTGTATATTATATGTGATAGTGTGTATAATGTAGTGTATATTATATGTGATAGTGTGTATAATGTACTGTATATTATATTATATGTGATAGTGTGTATAATGTAGTGTATATTATATGTGATAGTGTGTATATAATGTACTGTATATTATATTATATGTGATAGTGTGTATAATGTAGTGTATATTATATGTGATAGTGTGTATAATGTAGTGTATATTATATGTGATAGTGTGTATAATGTAGTGTATATTATATGTGATAGTGTGTATAATGTAGTGTATATTATATGTGATAGTGTGTATAATGTAGTGTATATTATATTATATGTGATAGTGTGTATAATGTACTGTATATTATATTATATGTGATAGTGTGTATAATGTACTGTATATTATATTATATGTGATAGTGTGTATAATGTAGTGTATATTATATGTGATAGTGTGTATAATGTAGTGTATATTATATGTGATAGTGTGTATAATGTACTGTATATTATATTATATGTGATAGTGTGTATAATGTAGTGTATATTATATGTGATAGTGTGTATAATGTAGTGTATATTATATGTGATAGTGTGTATAATGTAGTGTATATTATATGTGATAGTGTGTATAATGTAGTGTATATTGTATGTGATAGTGTGTATAATGTAGTGTATATTATATGTGATAAGTGTGTATAATGTAGTGTATATTATATTATATGTGATAGTGTGTATAATGTACTGTATATTATATTATATGTGATTGTACTAATGTAGTGTATATTGTATTGTATTGTGTATGATAGTGTGTATAATGTAGTGTATATTATATGTGATAGTGTGTATAATGTAGTGTAATTATATTATATGTGCTAGTGTGTACTAATGTACTGTATATTTATATAATGTGCTAGTGTGTACTAATGTAGTGTATATTATATTATATGTGATAGTGTGTATAATGTACTGTATATTATATTATATGTGATTGTACTAATGTAGTGTATATTATATGTGATAGTGTGTTATAATGTAGTATATTATATGTGATAGTTGTGTATAATGTAGTGTATATTATATTATATGTGATAGTGTGTATAATGTACTGTATATTATATTATATGTGATTGTACTAATGTAGTGTATATGTATTTGTATGTGATAGTGTGTATAATGTAGTGTATATATATTATATGTGCTAGTGTGTACTAATGTAGTGTATATTATTATTATATGTGATAGTGTGTATAATGTACTGTATATTATATTATATGAGATTGTACTAATGTAGTGTATATTGTATTGTATGTGATAGTGTGTATAATGTACTGTATATTGTATGCAATAGTGTGTATAATGTAGTGTATATTATATGTGGTATGTGTATAATGTAGTGTATATTATATGTGATAGTGTGTATAATGTAGTGTATATATTATATGTGATAGTGTATATGTAGTGTATCTTATATGTGATAGTGTGTATAATGTACTGTATATTATATGTGATAGTGTGTATAATGTTGTGTATTTATATGTGATAGTGTGTATAATGTACTGTATATTATATGTGATAGTGTGTATAATGTATGTATATTATATTATATGTGATAGTGTGTATAATGTACTGTATATTTAATGGCCAATATATACCACGGCTAAGGGCTGTTCTTAATGTACTGTTATTGATCAGAGCCAGGAGCTCTGTGTGCGTGTGTGCATGCATGCGTGCGTGTGAGTGTGCTTCTAAGTGTTTGGTCTCAAATGACCACTTTCTTTAGGAGGTCGTCCCACCCCCCTCCCCTCCCGGGGGATTTGGGGGCTCTGGTTATCAGAGTATTAATCTGTCCAAAGCCATCCCACTCTCAGGCCCAGTGTGGTGTGGCTACGGTTTGTGGTGTGGCTACGGTGTGGTGTGGGTACAGCGTGGTGTGGATACAGTGTGGTGTGGCTACGGTGTGGTGTGGCTACGGTGTGGTGTGGCAAGCGTGGTGTGGATACAGTGAGGTGTGGCTACAGTGTGGTGTGGTTGGGATACAGTGTGGTGTGGATACAGTGTGGTGTGGATACAGTGTGGTGTGGATACGGTGTTGTGGTGTGGCTACGGGTGGTGTGGATACAGTGCGGTGTGGATACAGTGCGTTGTGGTGTGGATACAGTGTGGTGTGGATACAGTGTGGGGTGGATACAGTGTGATGTGGTGTGGATACAGTGTGGTGTGGCTACAGTGTGGTGTGGCTACAGTGTGGTGTGGATACAGTGTGGTGTGGCTACAGTGTGGTGTGGCTACAGTGTGGTGTGGCTACAGTGTGGTGTGGCTACGGTGTGGTGTGGATACAGTGTGGTGTGGATACAGTTGGTTGTGGCTACGGTGTGGTGGTGGTACGTGTGGTGTTGTGTGGATACAGTGTGGTGTGGGGTGTGGATACAGTGTGGTGGGATACAGTGTGGTGTGGATACAGTGTTGTGTGGTGTGGATACAGTGTGGTGTGGATACAGTTTGGTCTGTCCGGGGGTGTCCTCGGATGGGCCACAGTTGTCTCCTGACCCCTCCTGTCTCAGCCTCCAGTATTTAATGCTGCAGTAGTTTATGTGTCGGGGGGCTGGGGTCAGTTTGTTATATCTGGAGTACTTCTCCTGTCCTATTCGGTGTCCTGTGTGAATCTAAGTGTGCTTTCTCTAATTCTCTCCTTCTCTCTTTCTTCTCTCTCTCGGAGGACCTGAGCCCTAGGACCATGCCCCAGACTACCTGACATGATGACTCCTTGCTGTCCCCAGTCCACCTGGCCATGCTGCTGCTCCAGTTTCAACTTCCACCTGACTGTGCTGCTGCTCCAGTTTCAACTGTTCTGCCTTATTATTATTCGACATGCTGGTCATTATGAACATTTGAACATCTCTTGGCCATGTTCTGTTATAATCTCCACCGGGCACAGCCAGAAGAGTACTGGCCACCACCAATAGCCTGGTTCCTCTCTAGGTTTCTTCCTAGGTTTGGCCTTTCTAGGGAGTTTTTTCCTAGCCAACGTGCTTCTACACCTGCATTGCTTGCTGTTTGGGGTTTTAGGCTGGGTTCTGTACAGCAATTTGAGATATCAGCTGATGTACGAAGGCTATATAAATACATTTGATTTGATTTGATTGATTTGTGTGGTGTGGATACAGAGTGGTGTGGATACAGGTGGGTATGGTACAGTGTGGTTTGGGATACCGATTTTGGTGGTTTTGTGGATACAGTCTGGTGTGGATAAGTGTGTTATGGTGTGGATACAGTGTGGTGTGGATCCAGTGTGGTGTGG
>NW_022262455.1:0-37500 GCF_002021735.2 Oncorhynchus kisutch
TTTATATTATGACAGACCAGCTAGATCTACTGTCTCTATTATGACAGACCAGCTAGATCTACTCTCTATTATATTATGACAGACCAGCTAGATCTACTGTCTCTATTATATTATGACAGACCAGCTAGATCTACTGTCTCTATTATATTATGACAGACCAGCTAGATCTACTCTCTATTATATTATGACAGACCAGCTAGATCTACTGTCTCTATTATATTATGACAGACCAGCTAGATCTACTGTCTCTATTATAATAGACAGACCAGCTAGATCTACTGTCTCTATTATAATATGACAGACCAGCTAGATCTACTGTCTCTATTATATTATGACAGACCAGCTAGATCTACTGTCTCTATAATATGACAGACCAGCTAGATCTACTGTTCTATTCTTATTATAATTATGACAGACCAGCTAGATCTACTGTCTTCTATTATGACAGACCAGCTAGATCTACTGTCTCTATTATATTATGACAGACCAGCTAGATCTACTGTCTCTATGTCTCTATTATATATGACAGACCAGCTAGATCTACTGTCTCTATTATTTATGACAGACCAGCTAGATCTACTGTCTCTATTATATATTATGACAGACCAGCTAGATCTACTGTCTCTATTATATTATGACAGACCAGCTAGATCTACTGTCTCTATTATATTATGACAGACCAGCTAGATCTACTGTCTCTATTATATTATGACAGACCAGCTAGATCTACTGTCTCTATTATAATATGACAGACCAGCTAGATCTACTGTCTCTATTATATTATGACAGACCAGCTAGATCTACTGTCTCTATCTATTATATTATGACAGACCAGCTAGATCTACTGTCTCTATATTATGACAGACCAGCTAGATCTACTGTCTCTATTATATTATGACAGACCAGCTAGATCTACTGTCTCTATGTCTCTATTATAATATGACAGACCAGCTAGATCTACTCTCTATTATATTATGACAGACCAGCTAGATCTACTGTCTCTATTATATTATGACAGACCAGCTAGATCTACTGTCTCTATATATATGACAGACCAGCTAGATCTACTGTCTCTATTATATTATGACAGACCAGCTAGATCTACTGTCTCTATTATATTATGACAGACCGCTAGATCTACTGTCTCTATTATATATGACAGACCAGCTAGATCTACTGTCTCTATTATATTATGACAGACCAGCTAGATCTACTGTCTCTATTATAATATGACAGACCAGCTAGATCTACTGTCTCTATTATATTATGACAGACCAGCTAGATCTACTGTCTCTATTATATTATGACAGACCAGCTAGATCTACTGTCTCTTATATTATGACAGACCAGCTAGATCTACTGTCTCTTTATATATGACAGACCAGCTAGATCTACTGTCTCTATTATATTATGACAGACCAGCTAGATCTACTGTCTCTATTATATTATGACAGACCAGCTAGATCTACTGTCTCTATTATATTATGACAGACCAGCTAGATCTACTGTCTCTATTATATTATGACAGACCAGCTAGATCTACTGTCTCTATTATATTATGACAGACCAGCTAGATCTACTGTCTCTATATTATGACAGACCAGCTAGATCTACTGTCTCTATTATATTATGACAGACCAGCTAGATCTACTGTCTCTGTGTCTCTATTATATTTTGACAGACCAGCTAGATCTACTGTCTATTATATTATGACAGACCAGCTAGATCTACTGTCTCTATTATATTATGACAGACCAGCTAGATCTACTGTCTATTATATTATGACAGACCAGCTAGATCTACTGTCTCTATTATATTATGACAGACCAGCTAGATCTACTGTCTCTATTATATTATGACAGACCAGCTAGATCTACTGTCTCTATTTAAATGACAGACCAGCTAGATCTACTGTCTCTATCTATTATATTATGACAGACCAGCTAGATCTACTGTCTTATATTATGACAGACCAGCTAGATCTACTGTCTCTATTATATTATGACAGACCAGCTAGATCTACTGTCTATTATATTATGACAGACCAGCTAGATCTACTGTCTCTATTATATTATGACAGACCAGCTAGATCTACTGTCTCTATTATGGACAGACCAGCTAGATCTACTGTCTCTATTATATTATGACAGACCAGCTAGATCTACTGTCTCTATTATAATATGACAGACCAGCTAGATCTGTCTCTATTATATTATGACAGACCAGCTAGATCTACTCTCTATTATATTATGACAGACCAGCTAGATCTACTGTCTCTATTATTTATGACAGACCAGCTAGATCTACTGTCTCTTTATGACAGACCAGCTAGATCTACTGTCTCTATTATATTATGACAGACCAGCTAGATCTACTGTCTCTATTATATTATGACAGACCAGCTAGATCTACTGTCTCTATTATATTATGACAGACCAGCTAGATCTACTCTCTATTATTATGACAGACCAGCTAGATCTACTGTCTCTATTATATTATGACAGACCAGCTAGATCTACTGTCTCTATATATTATGACAGACCAGCTAGATCTACTGTCTCTATTATATTATGACAGACCAGCTAGATCTACTGTCTCTATAATATGACAGACCAGCTAGATCTACTGTCTCTATTATATTATGACAGACCAGCTAGATCTACTGTCTATTATATTATGACAGACCAGCTAGATCTACTGTCTCTATTATATTATGACAGACCAGCTAGATCTACTGTCTCTATTATATTATGACAGACCAGCTAGATCTACTGTCTCTATTATATTATGACAGACCAGCTAGATCTACTGTCTCTATTATATTATGACAGACCAGCTAGATCTACTGTCTCTATTATATTATGACAGACCAGCTAGATCTACTGTCTCTATTATAATATGACAGACCAGCTAGATCTACTGTCTATATTATGACAGACCAGCTAGATCTACTGTCTCTATTATATTATGACAGACCAGCTAGATCTACTGTCTATCTTATTATAATATGACAGACCAGCTAGATCTACTGTCTATTATATTATGACAGACCAGCTAGATCTACTGTCTCTATTATATTATGACAGACCAGCTAGATCTACTGTCTCTATTATATTATGACAGACCAGCTAGATCTACTGTCTCTATTATATTATGACAGACCAGCTAGATCTACTGTCTCTATTATATTATGACAGACCAGCTAGATCTACTGTCTCTATTATATTATGACAGACCAGCTAGATCTACTGTCTCTATTATATTATGACAGACCAGCTAGATCTACTGTCTCTATTATATATGACAGACCAGCTAGATCTACTGTCTCTATTATATTATGACAGACCAGCTAGATCTACTGTCTCTATTATATTATGACAGACCAGCTAGATCTACTGTCTCTATTATATTATGACAGACCAGCTAGATCTACTGTCTCTATTATATTATGACAGACCAGCTAGATCTACTGTCTCTATTATATTATGACAGACCAGCTAGATCTACTGTCTCTATTATATTATGACAGACCAGCTAGATCTACTGTCTCTATTATATTATGACAGACCAGCTAGATCTACTGTCTCTATTATATTATGACAGACCAGCTAGATCTACTGTCTCTATTATATTATGACAGACCAGCTAGATCTACTGTCTCTATTATATTATGACAGACCAGCTAGATCTACTGTCTCTATTATAATATGACAGACCAGCTAGATCTACTGTCTCTATGTCTCTATTATAATATGACAGACCAGCTAGATCTACTGTCTATTATATTATGACAGACCAGCTAGATCTACTGTCTCTATATTATGACAGACCAGCTAGATCTACTGTCTCTATTATATTATGACAGACCAGCTAGATCTACTGTCTCTATTATATTATGACAGACCAGCTAGATCTACTGTCTCTATTATAATATGACAGACCAGCTAGATCTACTGTCTCTATTATATTATGACAGACCAGCTAGATCTACTGTCTCTATTATATTATGACAGACCAGCTAGATCTACTGTCTCTATTATATTATGACAGACCAGCTAGATCTACTGTCTCTATTATATATGACAGACCAGCTAGATCTACTGTCTCTATTATATTATGACAGACCAGCTAGATCTACTGTCTCTATTATATTATGACAGACCAGCTAGATCTACTGTCTCTATTATGACAGACCAGCTAGATCTACTGTCTCTATTATATTATGACAGACCAGCTAGATCTACTGTCTCTATTATATTATGACAGACCAGCTAGATCTACTGTCTCTATTATATTATGACAGACCAGCTAGATCTACTGTCTCTATTATATTATGACAGACCAGCTAGATCTACTGTCTCTATTATTATATTATAGACCAGCTAGATCTACTGTCTCTATTATGACAGACCAGCTAGATCTACTGTCTCTATTATATTATGACAGACCAGCTAGATCTACTGTCTCTATTATATTATGACAGACCAGCTAGATCTACTGTCTCTATTATGATATGACAGACCAGCTAGATCTACTCTCTATATATTATGACAGACCAGCTAGATCTACTGTCTCTATTATATTATGACAGACCAGCTAGATCTACTGTCTCTATTATAATATGACAGACCAGCTAGATCTACTGTCTCTATTATATTATGACAGACCAGCTAGATCTACTGTCTCTATTATATTATGACAGACCAGCTAGATCTACTGTCTCTATAATATGACAGACCAGCTAGATCTACTGTCTCTATGTCTCCATTATATTATGACAGACCAGCTAGATCTACTGTCTCTATTATGACAGACCAGCTGGATCTACTCTCTATTATATTATGACAGACCAGCTAGATCTACTGTCTCTATGTCTCTATTATAATATGACAGACCAGCTAGATCTACTGTGTATTATATTATGACAGACCAGCTGGATCTACTGTCTCTATTATATTATGACAGACCAGCTAGATCTACTGTCTCTATTATATTATGACAGACCAGCTAGATCTACTGTCTCTATTATATTATGACAGACCAGCTAGATCTACTGTCTCTATTATATTATGACAGACCAGCTAGATCTACTGTCTCTATTATAATATGACAGACCAGCTAGATCTACTGTCTCTATTATAATATGACAGACCAGCTAGATCTACTGTCTCTATTATATTATGACAGACCAGCTAGATCTACTGTCTATATTATGACAGACCAGCTAGATCTACTGTCTCTATTATATTATGACAGACCAGCTAGATCTACTGTCTCTATTCTATTATATATGACAGACCAGCTAGATCTACTGTCTATTATATTATGACAGACCAGCTAGATCTACTGTCTCTATTATATTATGACAGACCAGCTAGATCTACTGTCTCTATTATATTATGACAGACCAGCTAGATCTACTGTCTCTATTATATTATGACAGACCAGCTAGATCTACTGTCTCTATTATAATATGACAGACCAGCTAGATCTACTGTCTCTATTATATTATGACAGACCAGCTAGATCTACTGTCTCTATTATATTATGACAGACCAGCTAGATCTACTGTCTCTATTATAATATGACAGACCAGCTAGATCTACTGTCTCTATTATATTATGACAGACCAGCTAGATCTACTGTCTCTATTATATTATGACAGACCAGCTAGATCTACTGTCTCTATTATATTATGACAGACCAGCTAGATCTACTGTCTCTATTATATTATGACAGACCAGCTAGATCTACTGTCTCTATTATATTATGACAGACCAGCTAGATCTACTGTCTCTATTATATTATGACAGACCAGCTAGATCTACTGTCTCTATTATAATATGACAGACCAGCTAGATCTACTGTCTCTATTATATTATGACAGACCAGCTAGATCTACTGTCTCTATTATATTATGACAGACCAGCTAGATCTACTGTCTCTATTATATTATGACAGACCAGCTAGATCTACTGTCTCTATTATATTATGACAGACCAGCTAGATCTACTGTCTCTATTATATTATGACAGACCAGCTAGATCTACTGTCTATTATATTATGACAGACCAGCTAGATCTACTGTCTCTATTATATTATGACAGACCAGCTAGATCTACTGTCTCTATTATATTATGACAGACCAGCTAGATCTACTGTCTCTATTATATTATGACAGACCAGCTAGATCTACTGTCTCTATTATATTATGACAGACCAGCTAGATCTACTGTCTCTATTATAATATGACAGACCAGCTAGATCTACTGTCTCTATTATTATATTATGACAGACCAGCTAGATCTACTGTCTATATTATGACAGACCAGCTAGATCTACTGTCTCTATTATATTATGACAGACCAGCTAGATCTACTGTCTATTATATTATGACAGACCAGCTAGATCTACTGTCTCTATTATATTATGACAGACCAGCTAGATCTACTGTCTCTATTATATTATGACAGACCAGCTAGATCTACTGTCTCTATGTCTCTATTATATTATGACAGACCAGCTAGATCTACTGTCTCTATATATGACAGACCAGCTAGATCTACTGTCTCTATTATATTATGACAGACCAGCTAGATCTACTGTCTCTATTATATTATGACAGACCAGCTAGATCTACTGTCTCTATTATATTATGACAGACCAGCTAGATCTACTGTCTATTATATTATGACAGACCAGCTAGATCTACTGTCTCTATTATATTATGACAGACCAGCTAGATCTACTGTCTCTATTATATTATGACAGACCAGCTAGATCTACTGTCTCTATTATATTATGACAGACCAGCTAGATCTACTGTCTCTATTATATTATGACAGACCAGCTAGATCTACTGTCTCTATAATATGACAGACCAGCTAGATCTACTGTCTCTATTATATTATGACAGACCAGCTAGATCTACTGTCTCTATTATATTATGACAGACCAGCTAGATCTACTGTCTCTATTATATTATGACAGACCAGCTAGATCTACTGTCTCTATTATATTATGACAGACCAGCTAGATCTACTGTCTCTATTATATTATGACAGACCAGCTAGATCTACTGTCTCTATTATATTATGACAGACCAGCTAGATCTACTGTCTCTATTATATTATGACAGACCAGCTAGATCTACTGTCTCTATTATATTATGACAGACCAGCTAGATCTACTGTCTATATTATGACAGACCAGCTAGATCTACTGTCTCTATTATATTATGACAGACCAGCTAGATCTACTGTCTCTATGTCTCTATTATAATATGACAGACCAGCTAGATCTACTGTCTCTATTATATTATGACAGACCAGCTAGATCTACTGTCTCTATTATATTATGACAGACCAGCTAGATCTACTGTCTCTATTATATTATGACAGACCAGCTAGATCTACTGTCTCTATTATATTATGACAGACCAGCTAGATCTACTGTCTCTATTATATTATGACAGACCAGCTAGATCTACTGTCTCTATTATATTATGACAGACCAGCTAGATCTACTGTCTCTATTATATTATGACAGACCAGCTAGATCTACTGTCTCTATTATATTATGACAGACCAGCTAGATCTACTGTCTCTATTATATTATGACAGACCAGCTAGATCTACTGTCTCTATTATATTATGACAGACCAGCTAGATCTACTGTCTCTATTATATTATGACAGACCAGCTAGATCTACTGTCTCTATTATATTATGACAGACCAGCTAGATCTACTGTCTCTATTATATATGACAGACCAGCTAGATCTACTGTCTCTATTATATTATGACAGACCAGCTAGATCTACTGTCTCTATTATATTATGACAGACCAGCTAGATCTACTGTCTCTATTATATTATGACAGACCAGCTAGATCTACTGTCTCTATTATATTATGACAGACCAGCTAGATCTACTGTCTCTATTATATTATGACAGACCAGCTAGATCTACTGTCTCTATTATATTATGACAGACCAGCTAGATCTACTGTCTCTATGTCTCTATTATATATGACAGACCAGCTAGATCTACTGTCTATTATATTATGACAGACCAGCTAGATCTACTGTCTCTATTATATTATGACAGACCAGCTAGATCTACTGTCTCTATTATATTATGACAGACCAGCTAGATCTACTGTCTCTATTATATTATGACAGACCAGCTAGATCTACTGTCTCTATTATATTATGACAGACCAGCT
Source organism: Oncorhynchus kisutch (assembly GCF_002021735.2). NCBI lineage: Eukaryota > Metazoa > Chordata > Actinopteri > Salmoniformes > Salmonidae > Oncorhynchus > Oncorhynchus kisutch. Next base: position 8,226 of record NW_022262455.1, read on the forward strand.
AGATCTACTGTCTCTATTATATTATGACAGACCAGCTAGATCTACTGTCTCTATTATATTATGACAGACCAGCTAGATCTACTGTCTATATTATGACAGACCAGCTAGATCTACTGTCTCTATTATATTATGACAGACCAGCTAGATCTACTGTCTATTATATTATGACAGACCAGCTAGATCTACTGTCTCTATTATATTATGACAGACCAGCTAGATCTACTGTCTCTATTATATTATGACAGACCAGCTAGATCTACTGTCTCTGTCTCTATTATATTATGACAGACCAGCTAGATCTACTGTCTCTATTATGACAGACCAGCTAGATCTACTGTCTCTATTATATTATGACAGACCAGCTAGATCTACTGTCTCTATTATATTATGACAGACCAGCTAGATCTACTGTCTCTATTATATTATGACAGACCAGCTAGATCTACTGTCTATTATATTATGACAGACCAGCTAGATCTACTGTCTCTATTATATTATGACAGACCAGCTAGATCTACTGTCTCTATTATATTATGACAGACCAGCTAGATCTACTGTCTCTATTATATTATGACAGACCAGCTAGATCTACTGTCTCTATTATAATATGACAGACCAGCTAGATCTACTGTCTCTATTATATTATGACAGACCAGCTAGATCTACTGTCTCTATTATATTATGACAGACCAGCTAGATCTACTGTCTCTATTATATTATGACAGACCAGCTAGATCTACTGTCTCTATTATATTATGACAGACCAGCTAGATCTACTGTCTCTATTATATTATGACAGACCAGCTAGATCTACTGTCTCTATTATATTATGACAGACCAGCTAGATCTACTGTCTCTATTCTATATTATGACAGACCAGCTAGATCTACTGTCTCTATTATATTATGACAGACCAGCTAGATCTACTGTCTCTATTATATTATGACAGACCAGCTAGATCTACTGTCTCTATTATATTATGACAGACCAGCTAGATCTACTGTCTCTATTATATTATGACAGACCAGCTAGATCTACTGTCTCTATTATATTATGACAGACCAGCTAGATCTACTGTCTCTATTATATATGACAGACCAGCTAGATCTACTGTCTCTATTATTATATATGACAGACCAGCTAGATCTACTGTCTATATTATGACAGACCAGCTAGATCTACTGTCTCTATTATATTATGACAGACCAGCTAGATCTACTGTCTCTATTATATTATGACAGACCAGCTAGATCTACTGTCTCTATTATATTATGACAGACCAGCTAGATCTACTGTCTCTATTATATTATGACAGACCAGCTAGATCTACTGTCTCTATTCTATATATATGACAGACCAGCTAGATCTACTGTCTCTATTATGACAGACCAGCTAGATCTACTGTCTCTATTATATTATGACAGACCAGCTAGATCTACTGTCTCTATTATATTATGACAGACCAGCTAGATCTACTGTCTCTATTATATTATGACAGACCAGCTAGATCTACTGTCTATTATATTATGACAGACCAGCTAGATCTACTGTCTCTATTATATTATGACAGACCAGCTAGATCTACTGTCTCTATTATATATGACAGACCAGCTAGATCTACTGTCTCTATTATAATATGACAGACCAGCTAGATCTACTGTCTATTATATTATGACAGACCAGCTAGATCTACTGTCTCTATTATATTATGACAGACCAGCTAGATCTACTGTCTCTATTATATTATGACAGACCAGCTAGATCTACTGTCTCTATTATATTATGACAGACCAGCTAGATCTACTGTCTCTATTATATTATGACAGACCAGCTAGATCTACTGTCTCTATTATATTATGACAGACCAGCTAGATCTACTGTCTCTATTATATTATGACAGACCAGCTAGATCTACTGTCTCTATTATATATGACAGACCAGCTAGATCTACTGTCTCTATTATATTATGACAGACCAGCTAGATCTACTGTCTCTATTATATTATGACAGACCAGCTAGATCTACTGTCTCTATTATATTATGACAGACCAGCTAGATCTACTGTCTCTATTATATTATGACAGACCAGCTAGATCTACTGTCTCTATTATATTATGACAGACCAGCTAGATCTACTGTCTCTATTATATTATGACAGACCAGCTAGATCTACTGTCTCTATTATATTATGACAGACCAGCTAGATCTACTGTCTCTATTATATTATGACAGACCAGCTAGATCTACTGTCTCTATTATATTATGACAGACCAGCAAGATCTACTGTCTCTATATTTATGACAGCCAGCTAGATCTACTGTCTCGATTGTATTATGACAGACCAGCTAGATATACTGTCTCTATTATAATATGACAGACCAGCTAGATCTACTGTCTCTATGTCTCTATTATAATATGACAGACCAGCTAGATCTACTGTGTATTGTATTATGACAGACCAGCTGGATCTACTGTCTCTATTATATGATGACAGACCAGCTAGATCTACTGTCTCTATTATATTATGACAGACTAGCTAGATCTACTGTCTCTATTGTATTATGGCAGATCAGCTTGTTCTACTGTCTCTATTATAAGATGACAGACCAGCTAGATCTACTATCTCTATTGGTAATATGACAGACCAGCTAGATCTAACTGTCTCTATGTCTCCATTATATTATGACAGACCAGCTAGATCTACTGTCTATATTATGACAGACCAGCTGGATCTACTGTCTCTGTTATATTATGACAGACCAGCTAGATCTACTGTCTATTGTATTATGACAGACCAGCTAGATCTACTGTCTCTATTATATTATGACAGACCAGCTAGATCTACTGTCTCTATTATAATATGACAGACCAGCTAGATCTGCTGTCTCTATGTCTCTATTATATTATGACAGACCAGCTAGATCTACTGTCTCTATTATGACAGACCAGCTGGATCTACTGTCTCTATTATATTATGACAGACCAGCTAGATCTACTGTCTCTATTATAATATGACAGACCAGCTAGCTCTACGTCTCTATTATATTATGACAGACCAGCTAGATCTACTGTCTCTATTATATGAAGACAGACCAGCTAGATCTACTGTCTCTTTTATATTATGACAGACCAGCTAGATCTATTGTCTCTATTATATTTTTACAGACCAGCTAGATCTACTGTCTCTATTATATTATGACAGACCAGCTAGATCTACTGTCTCTATTATATGATGACAGAACAGCTTTATCTAAATTCTCTATTATAATATGACAGACCAGCTAGATCTACTTTCTCGATGTCTCTACAATTTTATGACAGACCAGCTAGATCTACTTTCTCTATGTCTCTACAATATTATGACAGACCTGCTAGATCTACTGTCTCCATTATATTATGACAGAGCAGGTAGATCTACTGGCTCTATTATATTATGACAGACCAGCTAGATCAACTGGCTCTATTATATTATGACAGACCAGCTAGATCTACTGGCTCTGTGTCTCTATTATATTATGACAGACCAGCTAGATCTACTGTCTCTATTATATGATGACAGACCAGCTAGATCTACTGTCTCTATTGTATTATGACAGACCAGCTAGATCTACAGTCTCTATTATAGTATGTCTGACCAGCTAGATCAACTGTCTCTAGTATATTATGACAGACCAGCTAGATCTACTGTCTCTAGTATATGATGACAGACCAGCTAGATCTACTGTCTCTATTATAATATGACAGACCAGCTAGATCTACTGTCTCTATTATATTATGAGAGACCAGCTAGATCTACTGTCTCTATTGTATTTTGACAGACCAGCTAGATCTACTTTCTCTATGTCTAGATCTACTGTCTCTATTATATTATGACAGAGCAGGTAGATCTACTGGCTCTATTATATTATGACACAGCAGGTAGATCTATTGTCTCTATTGTATTTTGACAGACCAGCTAGATCTACTGTCTCTGTGTCTCTATTATATTATGACAGACCAGCTAGATCTACTGTCTCTATTATAGTATGACAGAACAGTTCGATCTAATGTCTCTGTCTCTATTGTATTCTGACAGACCAGCTAGATCTACCATCTCTATTGTATTTTGACAGACCAGCTAGATCTACTGCCTCAATTAGATTTTGACAGAACAGCTAGATCTACTGTCTCTATTATAATATGACAGACCAGCTAGATCTACTGTCTCTGTGTCTCTATTATATTATGACAGAACAGCTAGATCTACTGTCTCTATTATAGTATGACAGAACAGTTAGATCTACTGTCTCTATTATAGTATGACAGACCAGCTCGATCTAATGTCTCTGTCTCTATTGTATTCTGACAGACCAGCTAGATCTACCATCTCTATTGTATTCTGACAGACCAGCTAGATCTACCATCTCTATTATATTATAACAGACCAGCTTGATCGACTGCCTGTATTATAGTATGACAGACCAGCTTGATCTACTGCGTCTATTATAATATGACAGACCAGCTAGATCTACTGTCTCTATTATAAGATTACAGACCAGCTAGATCTACTGTCTCTATTATATGATGACAGACCAGCTAGATCTACTGTCTCTATTATATGATGACAGACCAGCTAGATCTACTGTCTCTATTATATTATGACAGAACAGCTAGATCTACTGTCTCTATTATAGTATGACAGAACAGTTAGATCTACTGTCTCTATTATAGTATGACAGACCAGCTCGATCTAATGTCTCTGTCTCTATTGTATTCTGACAGACCAGCTAGATCTACCATCTCTATTGTATTCTGACAGACCAGCTAGATCTACCATCTCTATTATATTATAACAGACCAGCTAGATCTACTGTCTCTATTATATTATGACAGACCATCTGGTTCTACTGTCTCTATTATAATATGACAGACCAGCTAGATCTACTGTCTCTATTATAATATGGCAGACCAGCTAGATCTACTGTCTCTATTGTATTGTGACAGACCAGCTAGATCTACTGTCTCTATTATATTATGACATACCATCTAGATCTACTATCTCAAATATATTATGGCAGACCAGCTAGATCTACTGTCTCTACTTGTTAGATATTACTGCACTGTCAGAACTAGAAACACAAGCATTTCACTACACTGCAATAACATCTGCTAACCAGAGAGAGAATTATAGGTATTTGATACATTTTGCAGCTTTTCTTTTTTCTACTTACAAAGCATGTAGGGGTCTGTAATTTTTATCGTAGGTACAACTGTGAGAGACGGAATCTAAAACAAAAATCCAGAAAATCACATTGTATGATTTTTAAGTAATTTATTTGCATTTCATTGCATGACATAAGTATTTTATCACCTGCCAACCAGTAAGAATTTTGGCTCTCACAGACCTTTTAGTTTTTTCTGTATCCAGGGCAAGGTGACCGGAAACATGACCAAATACAAACTATTCCCTCCACAAGGCAATCAAACAAGCTAAGTCAGTATAGAAACAAAGTAGAGTCACAATTCAACGGCTCAGACACAAGAGGTATGTGGCAGGGTCTACAGTCAGTCACGGATTACAAAAACAAAAACCAGCCCCGGACCAGGATATCTTGCTCCCAGACAGACTAATTAACTTTTTTGCCCACTTTGAGGACAATACAGTGCCACTGACATGGTCCGCAACCAAAACCTGCGGACTCTCCTTCACTGCAGCCGACGTGAGTAAAACATTTAAACGTGTTAACCCTCGCAAGGCTGCAGGCCCAGACGGCATCCCAGCCACGTCCTCAGAGCATGCGCAGACCTGCTGCCTGGTGTGTTTACGGACATATTCAATCAACCCTTGTCCCAGTCTGCTATTCCCACATGCTTTAAGAGGGCCACCATTGTCCCTGTTCCCAAGAAAGCTAAGGTAACTGAGCTAAATGACTACCGCCCCATAGCACTCACTTCCGTCATCATGAAGTGCTTTGAGAGACTAGTCAAGGACCATATCACCTCCACTCTACCTGGTACCCTAGACCCACTCCAATTTGCTTACTGCCCAAATCGATCCACAGACGACGCAATCGCATCCACACTGCACACTGCACTAACCCATCTGGACAAGAGGAATACCTATGTGAGAACGCTGTTCATCGACTACAGCTCGGCATTTAACACCATAGTACCCTCCAAACTCATCATCAAGCTCGAGACCCTGGGTCTCGACCCCGCCTTGTCCCACTGGGTACTGGACTTCCTGACGGGCCGCCCCCAGGTGGTGAGGGTTGGTAACAACATCTCCACCCCGCTGATCCTCAACACTGGGGCCCCACAAGGGTGCGTTCTGAGCCCTCTCCTGTACTCCCTGTTCACCCACCACTGCGTGGCCACGCACCCCTCCAACTCAATCATCAAGTTTGCGGATGACACTACAGTTGTAGGCTTGATCACCAACAACGACGAGACGGCCTACAGGGAGAAGGTGAGGGCCCTCGGAGTGTGGTGTTGGTGTCAGGAAAATAACCTCACACTCAACGTCAACTAAACAAAGGAGATGATTGTGGACTTCAGGAAACAGCAGAGCACCCCCTATCCACATCGGTGGGACAGTACTGGAGAGGGTAGTAAGTTTTAAGTTCCTCGGCGTACACATCACGGACAAACTGAATTGGTCCACCCACACAGCAGCGACTATTCAACCTCAGGAGGCTGAAGAAATTTGGCTTGTCACCAAAAGCACTCACAAACTTCTACAGATGCACAATCGAGAGCATCCTGTCTGGCTGTAACACCGCCTGGTACGGCAACTGCTCCGCCCAGAACCGTTAGGCTCTCCAGATGGTAGTGAAGTCTGCACAACGCATCACCGGGGCAAACTACCTGCCCTCCAGGAAACCTACACCACCCGATGTTACAGGAAGGCCATAAAGATCATCAAGGACAACAACCACCCGAGCCACCGCCTGTTCACCCCGCTATCATCCAGAAGGCGAGGTCAGTACAGGTGCATCAAAGCAGGGACCGAGAGACTGAAAAACAGCTTCTATCTCAAGGCCATCAGACTGCTTCTTGACATTTTAGCGGGACAATTGTCATCAAGAACCGCTAAATTGCAGAGCGCCACATTCAAGTACTAGGCCAGACTAGTGACTAGGTTTGATTTGGTACTAGGCCAGACTAGTGTCTAGGGGTTGATTTGGTAATAGGCCAGACTAGTGTTTAGGGGTTGATTTGGTACTAGACCAGACTAGTGTCTAGTGTCTAGGGGTTGATTTGGTACGAGGCCAGACATTTGAGGCATATTACTCTGAGCCCTGATAGTCATGTTGTGTTTTCAGGGTATATGTCTCCCTCCAGTGGTGAAAACAGAGAACTGCAGGGTTATTATAGACTGATGACACGTCCTCCCTCTAGTGGTGAAAACAGAGAACTGCAGGGTTATTATAGACTGATGACACGTTCTCCCCCTAGTGGTGAAAACAGAGTACTGCAGGCTTAGTTTTGACTGATATCCATAATGTCACCTGTATAATCTGATCACCAACTGTTTAATGTTTTCACATTCATTATCTCTGTAATTAACATGTTATTGAATGAGTTAGTTTGAAACATTTAAAATATTATCTAATAAATGTAACAGTTACTAATGCATTTATACCTCAGAGAAACCTCAGAAACAGGAGGAACATGCAAATATAGACATCAGCAATGAAAGTTTTGTTGATTTATTAGTTATAATATAACACTATTTTGCATCACTTTTTAGGTTAATAATCATTTTGAAGCAGTTGTAGACGTCTCTTTCACACTATTAAACACATGATACGTCCTGGAGCTCAGGAAGGAGTTGTAGTCATCCTATCACTATAAAACACAGACAGACTATCACTATTAAACACATGATATGTCCTGGAGCTCAGGGAGGAGTTGTAGTCAGACAGACTATCACTATTAAACACATGATATGTCCTGGAGCTCAGGGAGGAGTTGTAGTCAGACAGACTATCACTATTAAACACATGATATGTCCTGGAGCTCAGGGAGGAGTTGTAGTCAGACAGACTATCACTATTAAACACATGATATGTCCTGGAGCTCAGGGAGGAGTTGTAGTCAGACAGACTATCACTATTAAACACATGATATGTCCTGGAGCTCAGGGAGGAGGGAATATCTCCATTTTCAACAAGGTCTTGAAAAAGCTCTTCATACTCCCCATATCTGCATCCCAGAACATCTTCTCAAACTGATCATTGTCATCATCATCATCATCATCACCATCATCACCATCATCATCACCATCATCATCATCATCATCATCATCGTCATCATCATCATCATCATCATCATCATCATCATCATCATCACTATCATCATCATCATCATCATCATCATCATAATTATCACCATCATCATCACCATCATCATCATCATCATCACTATCATCATCATCATCATCATTATCAGCATCATCATCATTATCAGCTTCATCATCACTATCATCGTCATCATCATCACCATGGCTTCTCCTGGCATGGTCTGTAAACGCTGACAGATTGAACTTGAAGTGAACTGGAATGTCCTCAGGGTCGATGTGTTTAAAGACTTGCCTTCCATCTGCATGTGTCAACAGGATCACCAATCTTCAGAGTCTAGATCCCTAAACTCAGCCGCATCGCACACAAAGCACACAACATTGGCCCTGATCTGGTCCAAATCTAATGAACTACACTCGTCTTGTCTATCATAGATAATGGTGAGAGAGAAGGGGATCCGAAATCCATCCTGGTAATTGATTTCATATATCATTGTAGATACCTCGTCATCTTGGGGTAGCTTGAAGCGGAACCCATTCTCCCACTGAACTCCCAGGATGTAGTTAATCATCAGCTCAACAGTTCGTTGTAAACAGGCCATGCGTACCCAATGTTTCCAGTTCGTTGTAGACAGGCCATGCGTAGCCAATGTTTCCAGTTCGTTGTAGACAGGCCATGCGTAGCCAATGTTTCCAGTTCGTTGTAGACAGGCCATGCGTACCCAATGTTTCCAGTTCGTTGTAGACAGGCCATGCGTACCCAATGTTTCCAGTTCGTTGTAGACAGGCCATGCGTACCCAATGTTTCCAGTTCGTTGTAGACAGGCCATGCGTACCCAATGTTTCCAGTTCGTTGTAGACAGGCCATGCGTACCCAATGTTTCCAGTTCGTTGTAGACAGGCCATGCGTACCCAATGTTTCCAGTTCGTTGTAGACAGGACATGCGTACCCAATGTTTCCAGTTCGTTGTAGACAGGCCATGCGTACCCAATGTTTCCAGTTCGTTGTAGACAGGCCATGCGTACCCAATGTTTCCAGTTCGTTGTAGACAGGCCATGCGTACCCAATGTTTCCAGTTCGTTGTAGACAGGCCATGCGTACCCAATGTTTCCAGTTCGTTGTAGACAGGACATGCGTACCCAATGTTTCCAGTTCGTTGTAGACAGGCCATGCGTACCCAATGTTTCCAGTTCGTTGTAGACAGGCCATGCGTACCCAATGTTTCCAGTTCGTTGTAGACAGGCCATGCGTACCCAATGTTTCCAGTTCGTTGTAGACAGGCCATGCGTACCCAATGTTTCCAGTTCGTTGTAGACAGGCCATGCGTAGCCAATGTTTCCAGTTCGTTGTAGACAGGACATGCGTACCCAATGTTTCCAGTTCGTTGTAGACAGGCCATGCGTACCCAATGTTTCCAGTTCGTTGTAGACAGGCCATGCGTACCCAATGTTTCCAGTTCGTTGTAGACAGGCCATGCGTACCCAATGTTTCCAGTTCGTTGTAGACAGGCCATGCGTACCCAATGTTTCCAGTTCGTTGTAGACAGGCCATGCGTACCCAATGTTTCCAGTTCGTTGTAGACAGGCCATGCGTACCCAATGTTTCCAGTTCGTTGTAGACAGGCCATGCGTACCCAATGTTTCCAGTTCGTTGTAGACAGGCCATGCGTACCCAATGTTTCCAGTTCGTTGTAGACAGGCCATGCGTACCCAATGTTTCCAGTTCGTTGTAGACAGGCCATGCGTACCCAATGTTTCCAGTTCGTTGTAGACAGGCCATGCGTACCCAATGTTTCCAGTTCGTTGTAGACAGGCCATGCGTACCCAATGTTTCCAGTTCGTTGTAGACAGGCCATGCGTACCCAATGTTTCCAGTTCGTTGTAGACAGGCCATGCGTACCCAATGTTTCCAGTTCGTTGTAGACAGGCCATGCGTACCCAATGTTTCCAGTTCGTTGTAGACAGGCCATGCGTACCCAATGTTTCCAGTTCGTTGTAGACAGGCCATGCGTACCCAATGTTTCCAGTTCGTTGTAGACAGGCCATGCGTACCCAATGTTTCCAGTTCGTTGTAGACAGGCCATGCGTACCCAATGTTTCCAGTTCGTTGTAGACAGGCCATGCGTACCCAATGTGATTTATAGGATGTTTATTTTTATCAGGATATTTTCTAACAGCAGGCTGCAATGTTTTTATATGTTGACTTTAGGCTATTCTTACATAGTTGGCAATGAACGTTATTTGTATAATTTTAATTTAGATAGAATTTTTATTAATCACAGACAATGAATGAAATTAGACTGTTAATAAAAATCATAACTTGCACACGGACTGGTAGATATGGAAAGCTAAACTGGCACTCCAAATGGAAAAGGTTGCCGACCCTTGGTATAGCCTATTACCGGCAACTTCAGGAGGGTCACCGGAGAATCTGTGATGGCCAGCAGCAGCAGCGGGAGGAGGAGGGTAACCTGAGAATCTGTGATGGCCAGCAGCAGAGGGAGGAGGAGGGTAACCTGAGAATCTGTGATGGCCAGCAGCAGAGGGAGGAGGAGGAGAGGGTAACCTGAGAATCTGTGACGGCCAGCAGTGGGAGGAGGAGGAGGGTAACCTGAGAATCTGTGATGGCCAGCTGCAATGGGAGGAGGAGGGTAACCTGAGAATATGTGATGACCAGCAGCAGCAGCAGCAGCAGGAGGAGTAGGGTAACCTGAGAATCTGTGATGGCCAGCAGAGGCAGCGGGAGGAGGAGGGTAACCTGAGAATCTGTGATGGCCAGCAGCAGAGGGAGGAGGAGGAGGATGGTAACCTAAGAATCTGTGATGGCCAGCAGCAGAGGGAGGAGGGTAACCTGAGAATCTGTGATGGCCAGCAGCAGAGGGAGGAGGAGGAGGATGGTAACCTGAGAATCTGTGATGGCCAGCAGCAGAGGGAGGAGGGTAACCTGAGAATCTGTGATGGCCAGCAGCAGAGGGAGGAGGAGGAGGAGGGTAACCTGAGAATCTGTGATGGCCAGCAGTGGGAGGAGGAGGAGGGTAACCTGAGAATCTGTGATGGCCAGCAGCAGAGGGAGGAGGAGGAGGAGGGTAACCTGAGAATCTGTGATGGCCAGCAGCAGAGGGAGGAGGAGGAGGAGGGTAACCTGAGAATCTGTGATGGCCAGCAGCAGAGGGAGGAGGAGGAGGGTAACCTGAGAATCTGTGATGGCCAGCAGTGCGAGGAGGAGGAGGGTAACCTGAGAATCTGTGATGGCCAGCAGCAGTAGCAGGAGGAGGAGGAGGGTAACCTGAGAATCTGTGATGGCCAGCAGCAGTGGGAGGAGGAGGAGGGTAACCTGAGAATCTGTGATGGCCAGCAGCAGAGGGAGGAGGAGGAGGATGGTAACCTGAGAATCTGTGATGGCCAGCAGCAGAGGGAGGAGGGTAACCTGAGAATCTGTGATGGCCAGCAGCAGAGGGAGGAGGAGGAGGAGGGTAACCTGAGAATCTGTGATGGCCAGCAGTGGGAGGAGGAGGAGGGTAACCTGAGAATCTGTGATGGCCAGCAGCAGAGGGAGGAGGAGGAGGAGGGTAACCTGAGAATCTGTGATGGCCAGCAGCAGAGGGAGGAGGAGGAGGAGGGTAACCTGAGAATCTGTGATGGCCAGCAGCAGAGGGAGGAGGAGGAGGGTAACCTGAGAATCTGTGATGGCCAGCAGTGCGAGGAGGAGGAGGGTAACCTGAGAATCTGTGATGGCCAGCAGCAGTAGCAGGAGGAGGAGGAGGGTAACCTGAGAATCTGTGATGGCCAGCAGCAGTGGGAGGAGGAGGAGGGTAACCTAAGAATCTGTGATGGCCAGCAGGAGGGGGAGGAGAAGGGTAACCTGAGTATCTGTGATGGCCAGCAGCAGTGGGAGGAGGAGAAGGGTAACCTGAGAATCTGTGATGGCCAGCAGCAGTAGCAGGAGGAGGAGGAGGAGGAGGAGGAGGAGGGTAGCCTGAGAATCTGTGATGGCCAGCAGCAGTGGGAGGAGGAGGAGGAGGTAACCTGAGAATCTGTGATGGCCAGCAGCAGGAGGAGGAGGGTAACCTGAGAATCTTTGATGGCCAGCAGCAGAGGGAGGAGGAGGAGGATGGTAACCTGAGAATCTGTGATGGCCAGCAGCAGAGGGAGGAGGGTAACCTGAGAATCTGTGATGGCCAGCAGCAGAGGAAGGAGGAGGAGGAGGGTAACCTGAGAATCTGTGATGGCCAGCAGTGGGAGGAGGAGGATGGTAACCTGAGAATCTGTGATGGACAGCAGCAGAGGGAGGAGGAGGAGGAGGGTAACCTGAGAATCTGTGATGGCCAGCAGCAGAGGGAGGAGGAGGAGGAGGGTAACCTGAGAATCTGTGATGGCCAGCAGCAGAGGGAGGAGGAGGAGGAGGGTAACCTGAGAATCTGTGATGGCCAGCAGCAGAGGGAGGAGGAGGAGGGTAACCTGAGAATCTGTGATGGCCAGCAGTGCGAGGAGGAGGAGGGTAACCTGAGAATCTGTGATGGACAGCAGCAGAGGGAGGAGGAGGAGGGTAACCTGAGAATCTGTGATGGCCAGCAGCAGAGGGAGGAGGAGGAGGAGGGTAACCTGAGAATCTGTGATGGCCAGCAGCAGAGGGAGGAGGAGGAGGAGGGTAACCTGAGAATTTGTGATGGCCAGCAGCAGAGGGAGGAGGAGGAGGAGGGTAACCTGAGAATCTGTGATGGCCAGCAGTGCGAGGAGGAGGAGGGTAACCTGAGAATCTGTGATGGCCAGCAGCAGTGGGAGGAGGAGGAGGAGGGTAACCTGAGAATCTGTGATGGCCAGCAGCAGTAGCAGGAGGAGGAGGGTAACCTGAGAATCTGTGATGGCCAGCAGCAGTGGGAGGAGGAGAAGGGTAACCTGAGAATCTGTGATGGCCAGCAGCAGTAGCAGGAGGAGGAGGAGGAGGGTAGCCTGAGAATCTGTGATGGCCAGCAGCAGTGGGAGGAGGAGGGTAACCTGAGAATCTGTGATGGCCAGCAGCAGGAGGAGGAGGAGGGTAACCTGAGTATCTGTGATGGCCAGCAGCAGTGGGAGGAGGAGGAGGGTAACCTGAGAATATGTGATGGCCAGCAGCAGTGGGAGGAGGAGGAGGAGGGTAACCTGAGAATCTGTGATGGCCTGCAGAAGCAGCAGGAGGAGGAGGATGGTAACCTGAGAATCTGTGATGGCCTGCAGAAGCAGCAGGAGGAGGAGGAGGGTAACCTGAGAATATGTGATGGCCAGCAGCAGGAGGAGGAGGAGGGTAACCTGAGAATCTGTGATGGCCAGCAGCAGTGGGAGGAGGAGGGGGAGAGTAACCTGAGAATCTGTGATGGCCGCAGCAGTGGGAGGAAGAGGGTAACTTGAGAATCTGTGATGGCCAGCAGCAGCAATTGGAGGAGGAGGGTAACCTGAGAATCTGTGATGGCCAGCAGCAAAGGGAGGAAGAGGGTAACCTGAGAATCTGTGATGGCCAGCAGCAGTGGGAGGAGGAGGAGGGTAACCTGAGAATCTGTGATGGCCAGCAGCAGTGGGAGGAGGAGGAGGAGGATCACCTGAGAATCTGTGATGGCCAGCAGCAGTGGGAGGAGGAGGAGGATCACCTGAGAATCTGTGATGGCCAGCAGTGGGAGGAGGAGGAGGAGGGTAACCTGAGAATCTGTGATGGCCAGCAGCAGTGGGAGGAGGAGGATGGTAACCTGAGAATCTGTGATGGCCAGCAGCAGGGGGAGGAGGAGGAGGGTAACCTGAGAATCTGTGATGGCCAGCAGCAGCAGGAGGAGGAGGAGTGTAACCTGAGAATCTGTGATGCCCAGCAGCAGTGGGAGGAGGAGGAGGGTAACCTGAGAATCTGTGATGGCCAGTAGCAGTGGGGGGAGGGTAACCTGAGAATCTGTGATGGCCAGCAGCAGCAGCAGGAGGGTAACCTGAGAATCTGTGATGACCAGCAGCAGCAGCAGCAGGAGGGTAACCTGAGAATCTGTGATGGCCAGCAGCAGCAGCAGGAGAGTAACCTGAGAATCTGTGATGGCCAGCAGCAGCAGCAGGAGGGTAACCTGAGAATCTGTGATGACCAGCAGCAGCAGCAGGAGAGTAACCTGAGAATCTGTGATGGCCAGCAGCAGCAGCAGGAGGGTAACCTGAGAATCTGTGATGACCAGCAGCAGCAGCAGGAGAGTAACCTGAGAATCTGTGATGGCCAGCAGCAGGAGGAGGAGGGTAACCTGAGAATCTGTGATGACCAGCAGCAGCAGCAGCAGGAGGGTCTGGAACAGGCTTTTCTCTTCTAGTTAGGTTATCTTGATCTCTGGCTCCCTCTTGAGTCATTTGCGTATCTTAATTATTTAATCAAACAGCGTGCTTAAAGCATCAGACAAGTTCAATACATCTAGTCAATTTTGTTAAAACACATAGTGTGTGTCTATATGTGTCAAATTTATTGGTCGAAAGAAAAGACTCCTCTTGGTCGATCAAGATTCTAGTAGAAATGCAACTCAATATTAAGGTGTTCTTAATGTTTTGTGCAATGCAACTCAATATTAAGGTGTTCTTAATGTTTTGTGCAATGCAACTCAATATTAGGAAGGTGTTCTTAATGTTTTGTGCAATGCAACTCAATATTAGGAAGGTGTTCTTAATGTTTTGTACAATGCAACTCAATATTAGGAAGGTGTTCTTAATGTTTTTTATGATCAGTGCATATAATCACAGTTGCGTGTTTGTAAAAAGGTAACAATCAACTTATCCAAACATCACTCAAGTATCCAGCAGCAACAACAAAAACAATGACGATGACAACAACAACAACAACAATCACCATCACCCACAACAACCACCAACACAAGTCCTCCTTTTATACAACAGGAGAGGACTAGGTGGTGAAAAGGATAAAAGATAAGAAACTTTAGATGAGAAACATATGAACTGTTCCCAGTCATGAGAATCTGTGATGGCCAGCAGCAGAGGGAGGAGGAGGAGGATGGTAACCTGAGAATCTGTGATGGCCAGCAGCAGCAGCAGGAGTATGGTTGGAATCTGGCTGAATTTAGAGTTTTTGATTGTAAATAATCTGTTTGAATGTTCTGGAAAGTTCTGGTCGCTAGTGTTTGTATAAGAGATAAACTGAACGTTTTCAATAGATTGTTTAGGTTAAATTGACTAATTCAATTTAAAATAATAACGAAGCGAATTCTGATGCAAGACGATGTCTGGTCACTAAATGATCTGCTGGAATAATGTCTTGAGAATTGGGTCGTATTTAAATTACTGTGTCAATAGAGAAGACAGTTACCTAAGTTAAAGAAATTCTGAATAATAGCGGGGAGAGAATGGCAATGGAAAGTGGTTACCGAAGTGCTTTTCATTCTTATAGATTGACTGACGCATGTTATGATTTTAGCGCTGCGTGTGTTATTTTTAAAGAAGAAGGATACAATTTCATAAGTGTGGAGAGCAGAAGAGGAAGTTATAAAGTTGGGTTTTAATCTTACGATAGAGGTAAGGGAAAAACGTTGAAATGAGAGGGGTTATATTTTTGCCCACTGGGGGAAAAAGAGGTAGGAAAGTTTAGTTGAGAGATATAGGAAGAGAGTGAGTTGTTATGTTGGCTAATAATTGTCAGGGAAAGTTGCTGGAGGCAGGTAGATTGTTGTAGAATAACGTAAATTTGGTTATTAGTTTGAATATACAATAACCTTACTCTAATTGTTTTGACCGTTGTTCAGGTACATTTATTTTCTGTATTTCTAGCAGCTGATTCGCTAGGTGGGCATCATAGATGTGTGGCGTTAGTATTTACTGTATTAGGCTATGAGAATTGGGAGACTGGATGTCTGAATCATAAAACATCGTAAGGATAGATTCTGATGGTTATTGATTCTTGGTTTGATTTTTTAAGTAACACCAGCTAATTTGAGCAGGAAAGTTCATGTAGTCTAACGTTATGGTGTGTTTCCATTATGTGGAACAATGTCAGGTCATTAAAGATGATTGCTGGATTGAATAGTACGCCAACCTGTTGACAGAAGACTGAATGGGTATGAATGTTGAAAAGCAAGCTTGGGCCAAACTAGTAAACTAGTATGTTAAGTGAGGGAGTATCATAGCTTTAAATTATAGTGATGTTACCTCAATAGTCAAAACAATTTCATATGTTTTGGGAAATTAGCTAGGTTGAATTTTGTATTTGAGTTCCTTTATAATTTGCTTTTTAAAAGAGAGGTTGGAATCAAGTATGATGCCTTGGCACTTAAAATCAGATACCACCAGGAACTTTTTAGTAGTAGTTGTTTTTTTGGAGGAACATGCAGACTGTGTTTTATTTTATTGAGATGTACACATGAGTCTCTGAGCAATTTTGTCATCTGAATCATTATAGTAGTGAGTTCTTGTGTAGTCTGTTATTTGCATGAATTTATCAATGTATCATCTGCATACATTGGAATTTCAGACCCTGTACAGACTAAAGGAAGATCATTAATGGATGTGCTGAACAGTATTGACCTCAGTGGGAAACAAATAAAAATACGTTTTTGTATTTTTACGATGATGAGACCGACTTTTGAAGGATTTTAGATTTGTTTTTAAAAAATCAGGATTGGTTTTTACAAAATGTATACAAACGATTGAAGTGATTAGGTTGCTGATTAAGAGGTTTTTTTTGGAATTGATTTAACTTAATTAAACATTGTATCATACATTTACATTGATTTGATTAAAACTTATGATTAATGATTTGAGATACAGTGGAATTATCATTAGGTTTGGTTTATAGTTTCACGTTTGAGTTTTTGAATCGATGTAGTGTAAATGAATAATAAGTGTTTTTGTGTTTTCTCCGGGAAAATTGATATTTCACTGTCTCTTTTCTGGAGTGTGTCCAGGGAAGATACTCTTGGGGAGAGTGAGTGAAGGGAGGCCATAAACTACCACATTGGAGGGGGCCGGGAAGTTTTTTGTTGTAGTGCAAAGGTATTATAGGGGCACTTTTATTTTATTTTCTGACTTTTCATTACACGCGCAAATTCTTTTGATAAAGGAATGTTCTGGGAACATGGAAATACGAAAATGTTTGGAACTAGTTGATTATTGTTTGCAAATTGTTTTATATAGTGAAAAACACTGCTTTGAAGGGTTTTGTATGACCTATGACCTTCTGATGACTTTCCGTTGTGGCTTGATCACCCGCATTGGAAAGCCATTTGGATAATGAAATTAGGGTCATTTGTAATACTGCTTTCAAAATAATTTGTGTAATTGGTAAATATGTTTCTTATCCATATGTGTAATTGGGACCAGTGTGAAGAGGGAGTAGGGCATTGTTTTTTACTAAGGGTATGCTGCTTTAAGTCTATTTTCCTATGACCATAGGGGTTAAATAATTTTTCTTTGTGGAGTTTTTTTCAGTTTAGTGATTTTAATTTGATTAGGATTAGCTGAAATGTTGTTTTATATTTGTTTTCAGTTTTGTTTTCTCATACGGAGAGATGTGTGTAAAACATGGGGGAGGATTCAGTTTGAGGGTTTGAATTGAAGTTATACAATTTAAGTGTTTGAATTAAAGTTATACAATTTAAGTGATATGTGAATGAGTGTATTGTATTGTTGAGTGTATTGTATTTGTTGTGTTTGTTTTGTTCTATTCCCGAGGTATAGGTCTAATTTCTTGATCCTTGGCTCTACGATGGAGTTGACAGTGAGATGGGGAGTATAAACCAATTTGAAAGAATAGTTTCAATAGAATGTTTTGATATTCTCTGTGAAATATGTTTAGATATGTGTATTAAGAATAATTGGTAAAAGTAATAATTTATCATGTAGTTAATGAACTGAACTAAACTGTTGTTCTGATCTGTTCTTTTCGAGGTTATCATGAAAAGTGACATCAGACGGTATCTTAATGCATGGAAGAGATCATTTGGATCGAATGGTGTGTGTACCTCAAAAACCCCTCTACCTGGCTGAAGAAGAGAGACAAAGGCATTGAAGGAGGCTTTCCAAACCACTTCTACCGAGAGAAAAGAACCAAGCCAGAAATTGGTGTACTTTATCAGATCTAAGCTATCAACTGCTTTTCTTTCATGGTTCTGTCATACTGTGATGAGTCCACTTGGAGAAAGATCATGGAGAAAGATCTGTTCTAACATTTTCTTATGATGCTGGTATATTGGTTGACGAATGGACAAGACATGAGTGGTAAAGATGAGACATTGAAATTGGGACATTATCATGGGCCGTCCATTTTGAACTGTAAAGCTATCGGAAGAAAAACAAAGATGCCAGAAGATGCCGTGCCTGTGTAAAGGGGGTTTAATCAAACTGTGCCATTAAAATTGTTTATAATTTTGTGGTATGAGATTGATTGAAGAGGTCTACACCATGTAAATTAGTAATTTAGATTAAGAATGCATTGAGATACTGATCTGTATTATAATCATGATTAAACAAGTTAGTAGTAGAATTATGGGATAATTATACTGAATGTAAATCTGCTAATATTGATGTGTGTTAAATTGAGGTTTTTACTTTGAGTGATAAGACAAATTTGATTCACTGAGGAATGCTATTCTAAATATTGGTTGGATAAATAGTTGGGTTGTTACTTATGATTTGTAATATTAATGATTTCACTGCCCTATTCTCTATTCCTGAGTATATTTCTGAGCATGAGTACTTAGAGGGATGTCTGTCCTATATGTTGTGAGGAGGCCTGTGTTTAGACACTGGTTCTCATGTAACTGAAAGAGCATAAATATGTTATGTTTTTATTGGATTATTCTGTGTTATTAAAACATGTGCAAGGTTGTCTTGTAGAATAAGGGTTGTAATCTTAGTTTCAGAAGGGAGAAAGTTTACATATAAGCTAAGGTATTTGACATTAAGGGGATTTGAATTTTTAAATATTGAGTATGTAATTAATATTCTGAATCTTCAGAAGGAACTTAGTCCCTTGAGAGGGGAATGTCGTGGAATTATCAGAATATGTTGGTAACATTTGTAAGATGTTTAATATTCATCTAATGTGTGTAAGTTACTTCCCATGAGAATGGTATTTTTGTGTAATTCTGATGTGAGGTTGCAGTTATCTGTTCTGTCAAAACTAAGTTGCCTGGACCGATGAGAGGTCAAAGTGTCATCATGTGTAAACATATCTTTTACTCCTTACCTTTCCCAGTGGGGAAAGGAGGGGTTGCAGTGTCTGGAATCATTCTATGCTCCCTCTTTGTTGACCTGTAGGGTCAGTCTCCTATCTGTGAGTTTGTCCAGGAGTTTGTATTTAAGAGTGGTTGTATCTAAATGACAATTTGATATATGCCTGTTGATATCGAGGATTTGGTTTATGGTTCTGAGGTTTGGGAAAGGAGACAAAGCTGAACGATGAGTTATGTCTATGCGGTCTGACTATGTGTGTCTTTGCTATTAAAGGAACTCAGTTGCATTGTAAGGGGACTCTCAGAAAATTCACTGGGGAGACACTGAATTTATCTGAGAGTCACAGGATTGTGATAAGAGCTCATATAATTAAAGATGGACTTTTATAACTAACTCTGACGTGTGTGTGTGGTTTGCTCCCATGATTTGGTAAATAGAGGAAATTTCCACGACAACTGATTCCTACAAGTCATAGTCAGTGACTGAAGGAGATGGAGGAGAAGACTTCCCTACACCCTCTATGTCATAGTAGTCAGTGACTGAAGGAGATGGAGGAGAAGACTTCCCTACACCCTCTATGTCACAGTAGTCAGTGGCTGAATCCAGGTGGATGATCTAGTTGAGGAACGTCTAGCTCTATATACACGGTAGGTGATCTAGATGAGGAACGTCTAGCTCTATATACACGGTGGGTGATCTAGTTGGGGAACGTCTAGCTCTATATACACGGTGGATGATCTAGTTGAGGAACGTCTAGCTCTATATACACGGTGGATGATCTAGTTGAGGAACGTCTAGCTCCATATCCAGGTGGATGATCTAGATGAGGAACATCTAGCTCTATATAAGCTAGGGGTTGTGACTGGAGAGAGGAGGGAGGCTGTTAAACATGAGAACAGCTTATTACATGATATGATAGGAGCTAGGGGTTGTGTCTGGAGAGAGGAGGGAGGCTGTTTAGGATGAGAACAGCTTACTACATGATATGATAGGAGCTTGGGGTTGTGTCTGGAGAGAGGAGGGAGGCTGTTGAGGATGAGAACAGCTTACTACATGATATGATAGGAGCTAGGGGTTGTGTCTGGAGAGAGGAGGGAGGCTGTTTAGGATGAGAACAGCTTACTACATGATATGATAGGAGCTAGGGGTTGTGTCTGGAGAGAGGAGGGAGGCTGTTGAGGAGGAGAACAGCTTACTACATGATATGATAGGAGCTAGGGGTTGTGTCTGGAGAGAGGAGGGAGGCTGTTGAGGATGAGAACAGCTTACTACATGATATGATAGGAGCTAGGGGCTGTGTCTGGAGAGAGGAGGGAGGCTGTTGAGGATGAGAACAGATTAATACATGATGTGATAGGAGCTAGGGGTTGTGTTACTGATCTGGAACAAGTCTGCCCCCTAGTGGTTTTTATGCAATACTACAACTGAAACATCAGAACAGTCACCCAGCCTGGTTGAATAATACAACTGATACCTCAGAACAGTCACCCAGCCTCGTTGAATACTACAACTGATACCTCAGAACAGTCACCCAGACTGGTTGAATTATACTACTGAAACCTCAGAACAGTTTCAAAGCCTGGTCCTGGAGAGCTGCAGGATGCATGGTTTAGTTCCAGCCCAACACTAACACACCTCATTCAGATAACATCAAGAAGACTCTGATTAGCTGAATCAGGTCTGTTAGTGGTGGGCTGGAAGAATAGTCTGCAGAGCCTGTAGTTGTATAGGACCAGGGTTGAGACAAGTGGGCCAATGAGACCTGTAGTTGTCCAGGACCAGGGTTGAGACTAGTGGGCCAATGAGACCTGTAGTTGTCCAGGACCAGGACCAGGGTTGGAGACTAGTGGGCCAATGAGACCTGTAGTTGTCCAGGACCAGGGTTGGAGACTAGTGGGCTAATGAGACCTGTAGTTGTCCAGGACCAGGGTTGGAGACTAGTGGGCCAATGAGACCTGTAGTTGTCCAGGACCAGGGTTGGAGACTAGTTGGCTACTGAGACCTGTAGTTGTCAGGACCAGGGTTGGTAACTAGTGGGCCAATGAGACCTGTAGTTGTCAAGGACCAGGACCAGGGTTGGAGACTAGTGGGCTAATGAGACCTGTACTTGACCAGGACCAGGGTTATAGACTAGTGGGCTAATGAGACCTGTAGTTGACCAGGACCAGGGTTGGTAACTAGTGGGCTAAGGAGACCTGTAGTTTACAAGGACTAGGACACAGGGTTGGAGACTAGTAGGCTAATCAGACCTGTAGTTGTCCAGGACCAGGACCAGGGTTGGAGACTAGTGGGCCAATGAGACCTGTAGTTGTCCAGGACCAGGGTTGGAGACTAGTGGGCTAATGAGACCTGTAGTTGTCCAGGACCAGGGTTGGAGACTAGTGGGCCAATGAGACCTGTAGTTGTCCAGGACCAGGGTTGGTAACTAGTGGGCCAATGAGACCTGTAGTTGTCCAGGACCAGGGTTGGAGACTAGTTGGCTACTCAGACCTGTAGTTGTATAGGACCAGGGTTGAGACTAGTGGGCCAATGAGACCTGTAGTTGTCCAGGACCAGGGATGGAAACTAGTGGGCTAATGAGACCTGTAGTTGTCAGGACCAGGGTTGGAGACTAGTTGGCTAATGAGAACTGTAGTTGTCCAGGACCAGGACCAGGGTTGGTGACTAGTGGGTTGACGAGAACTGTAGTTGTCCAGGAGCAGGGTTGGAGACTAGTAGGCTAATGAGACCTGTAGTTGTTCAGGACCAGGGTTGGTAACTAGTGGGCTAATGAGACCTGTAGTTGTTCAGGACCAGGACCAGGGTTGGAGACTAGTGGGCTAATGAGACCTGTAGTTGTTCAGGACCAGGGTTGGTAACTGGTGGGCTAATGAGACCTGTATATGTTCAGGACCAGGGTTGGTAACTAGTGGGCCAATGAGACCTGTAGGTGTCCAGGACCAGGACCAGGGTTGGAGACTAGTGGGCTAATGAGACCTGTAGTTGACCAGGACCAGGGTTGTAGACTAGTGGGCCAATGAGACCTGTAGTTGACCAGGACCAGGACCAGGGTTGGTGACTAGTGGGATAATGAGACCTGTAGTTGTCCAGGACCAGGGTTGGTGACTCGTGGGCTAGTGAGACCTGTAGTTGACCAGGACCAGGACCACAGTTGGTGACTAGTGGGCCAATGAGACCTGTAGTTGTCCAGGACCAGGGTTGGTGACTAGTGGGCTAATGAGACCTGTAGTTGTCCAGGACCAGGGTTGGAGACTAGTGGGCTAATGAGACCTGTTGTTTTCCAGGACCAGGGTTGGAGACTAGTGACCTAATGAGACCTGTAGTTGTCCAGGACCAGGTTTGGTAACTAGTGGGCTAATGAGACCTGTAATGTTCAGGACCAGGATAAGGGTTGAACCTGTAGTTGAACTGAAGTTGGCCAGGACCAGGGTTGGTAACTAGTGGGCTAATGAGACCTGTAGTTGTTCAGGACCAGGACCAGGGTTGGAGACTAGTGGGCTAATGAGACCTGTAGTTGTCCAGGACCAGGGTTGGAGACCAGTGGGCTAATGAGACCTGTAGTTGTCCAGGACCAGGACCAGGGTTGGTGACTAGTGGGCTAACGAGAACTGTAGTTGACCAGGACCAGGGTTGGTAACTAGTGGGCCAGTTAGACCTGAGTTGTTCAGGACCAGGGTTGGTAACTAGTGGGCTAATGAGACCTGTAGTTGTTCAGGACCAGGACCAGGGTTGGTGACTAGTGGGCAAATTAGACCTGTAGTTGACCAGGACCAGGGTTGGAGACTAGTGGGCTAATGAGACCTGTAGTTGTTCAGGACCAGGGTTGGTAACTGGTGGGCTAATGAGACCTGTATTTATTCAGGACCAGGGTTGGTAACTAGTGGGCCAATGAGACCTGTAGTTGTCCAGGACCAGGACCAGGGTTGGAGACTAGTGGGCTAATGAGACCTGTACTTGACCAGGACCAGGGTTGGAGACTAGTGGGCTAATGAGACCTGTAGTTGTCCAGGACCAGGTTTGGTAACTAGTGGGCTAATGAGACCTGTAATGTTGAGGACCAGGACAAGGGTTGAACCTGTAGTTGAACTGTAGTTGGCCAGGACCAGGGTTGAACCTGTGTTTGAACCCGTGTTTGAACCTAGCAGACCAGGAAGGATTATCCAATCCGAACACGCGTCATCACTGTCACAGCTGGGTGTGTGTGTGTGTGTGTGTGTGTGTGTGTGTGTGTGTGTGTGTGTGTGTGTGTGTGTGTGTGTGTGTGTGTGTGTGTGTGTGTGTGTGTGTGTGTGTGTGCGTGTGTGCGTGTGTGTGTGCGTATGTGTGTATGTGTGTGTGTGTGAGTGTGTGACCGTGGTCAATAATCACTCCCGGTAGGACACTGAAGGGACGTGTGGCCGTAAGCCGACCTGGAATTTCCTCAATAAAGGTCTAATCTTCACTGTAAGCCTTACGGAGCTGGAGAACTGATTCTACCCTCAACACACAAACAGTTTCTCTTTTATTCTCGAAAACACAGTCAGAATTGCATGGGACAGACCATGGGTTGCTGGGGACAGGACATGGGATGCTGGGGCCAGGACATGGGTTGCTGGGGACATAACATGGGTAGCTGGAAACAGACATGCGTTGCAAGGGGACAGGACATGGGTTGCTGGGGACAGGACATGGGTTGCTGGGGACATAACATGGGTTGCTGGGGACAGAACATGGGTTGCTGGGGACATAACATGGGTTGCTGGGGACATAACATGGGTTGCTGGGGACAGAACATGGGTTGCTGGGGACAGAACATGGGTTGCTGGGGGCAGATCATGGGTTGCTGCAGACAGATCATGGGTTGCTGGGATCGAACATGGGTTGCTGGGGACAGAACATGGGTTGCTGGGGACAGATCATGGGTTGCTGGGGACAGAACATGGGTTGCTGGGGACAGAACATGGGTTGCTGGGGACAGAACATGGGTTGCAGGGGACAGAACATGGGTTGCTGGGATCAGACATTTGTTGCAGGGGAAAAAACAAGACATGGGTTGCTGGGGCCATATCATGGGTTGCTGGGGTCAGATCATGGGTTGGGCTGGTTGGTGGTAGTAGGGCTGGTTGGGCTGGTTGATGGTAGTAGGGCTGGTTTTTGTTTCTAGGGCTGGTTGATGGTAGTAAGGCTGGTTGGTGGTAGTAGGGCTGGTTGATGGTAGTACGGCTGGTTGATGGTAGTAGGGTTGGTTGGTGGTAGTAGGGCTGGTTGATGGTAGTAGGGCTGGTTGGGCTGGTTGATGGTAGTAGGGCTGGTTTTTGTTTCTAGGGCTGGTTGATGGTAGTAAGGCTGGTTGGTGGTAGTAGGGCTGGTTGATGGTAGTAGGGCTGGTTGATGGTAGTAGCGCTGGTTGATGGTAGTAGGGCTGGTTGGTGGTAGTAGGGCTGGTTGGGCTGGTTGATGGTAGTAGGGCTGGTTGGAGGTAGTAGGGCTGGTTGGGCTGGTTGATGGTAGTAGGGCTGGTTGATGGTAGTAGGGCTGGTTGATGGTAGTAGGGCTGGTTGATGGTAGTAGGGCTGGTTGATGGTAGTACAGCTGGTTGATGGTAGTAGGGTTGGTTGGTGGTAGTAGGGCTGGTTGATGGTAGTAGGGCTGGTTGGGCTGGTTGATGGAAGTAGGGCTGGTTGGTGGTAGTCGGGCTGGTTTATGGTAGTAGGGCTGGTTGATAGTAGTAGGGCTGGTTGATGGTAGTAGGGCTGTTTAATGGTAGTAGGGCTGGTTGGGCTGGTTGATGGTAGTAGGGCTGGTTGGTGGTAGTAGGGATGGTTGATGGTAGTAGGGCTGGTTGATGGTAGTAGGGCTGGTTGATGGTAGTAGGGCTGGTTGGTGGTTGTAGGGCTGGTTGGGCTGGTTGGTGGTAGTCGGGCTGGTTTATGGTAGTAGGGCTGGTTGAAAGTAGTAGGGCTGGTTGATGGTAGTAGGGCTGTTTAATGGTAGTAGGGCTGGTTGGGCTGGTTGATGGTAGTAGGGCTGGTTGGTGGTAGTAGGGCTGGTTGGTGGTAGTAGGGCTGGTTGGGCTGGTTGATGGTAGTAGGGCTGGTTGGAGGTAGTAGGGATGGTTGATGGTAGTACGGCTGGTTGATGGTAGTAGGGCTGGTTGATGGTAGTAGTGCTGGTTGGGCTGGTTGATGGAAGTAGGGCTGGTTGGTGGTAGTAGGGCTGGTTGACGGTAGTAGGGCTAGTTGGTGGCAGTAGGGCTGGTTGGTGGTAGTCGGGCTGGTTTATGGTAGTAGGGCTGGTTGGTGTTAGTAGGGCTTGTGTGTGGTAGTACGGCTGGTTGATGGAAGTAGGGCTTGTTGATGGTAGTTGGGCTGGTTGATGGAAGTAGGGCTGGTTGGGCTGGTTGATGGTAGTAGGGCTGGTTGATGGAAGTTGGACTGGTTGGGCTTGTTGATAGTAGGGCTGATTGATGGTAGTAGCACTGGGTGAGCTGGTTGGGCTGGTTGATGGTAGTAGGGCTGGTTGATGGTAGTAGGGCTGGTTGATGGTTGTAGGGCTGGTTGCTGGTAGTAGGGCTGGTTGGGCTGGTTGGTGGTAATAGGGCTGGTTTACGGTAGTAGAGCTGGTTGGTAGTAGTAGGGCTGTTTGATGGTAGTAGGGCTGGTTGATGGTAGTAGGGCTGGTTTACGGTAGTAGGGCTGCTTGGTGGTAGTAGGGCTGGTTGAAGGTAACAGGGCTGGTTGAAGGTAACAGGGCTGGTTGATAGTTTCAGGGATTTTTGTGTTAGACTGGCTGGCTGAGGACACGAGACCTTGAACAAGTCACAAGGTTTACTGTGGGAGACGGAGACACATTGCTGTGTGTGTGTGTGTGTGTGTGTGTGTGTGTGTGTGTGTGTGTGTGTGTGTGTGTGTGTGTGTGTGTGTGTGTGTGTGTGTGTGTGTGTGTGTGAGGGAACCAGTGGTACTGAGCAGGTTTGGGTTGGATGTCTCTCTCACTCGTCACTACCAAATTTGACTCTATTAGGATGTATCGCGCACACACACACTGTATCCACCCCACACTGTATCTACACCACACTGTAGCTACACCACACTGTATCTACACCTCACTGTATCCACACCACACTGTATCCACACCACACTGTATCCACACCACACTGTATCCACACCACACCACACTGTATCCACACCACACTGTATCCACACCACACTGTATCTACACCACACTGTAGCTACACCACACTGTATCTACACCTCACTGTATCCATACCTCACTGTATCCACACCACACTGTATCTACACCTCACTGTATCCACACCACCCTGTATCCACACCACACCACACTGTATCCACACCACACTGTATCCACACCACACTGTATCCACACCACACTGTATCCACACCACACCACACTGTATCCACACCTCACTGTATCCACACCACACTGTATCCACACCACACTACACTGTATCCACACTTCACTGTATCCACACCACACTGTTACCACACCACACTGTATCCACACCACACCACACTGTATCCACACTTCACTGTATCCACACCATAATGTATCCACACCATACTGTATCCACACCACATCACACTGTATCCACACCACACTGTATCCACACCACACCACACTGTATCCACACCACACTGTATCCACACCACACTGTATCCACACCACACCACACTGTATCCACATCACACTGTATCCACACTTCACTGTATCCACATTTCACTGTATCCACACCACACTGTAGCCACACCACACTGTATCCACACCACACTGTAGCTACACCACACTGTAGCCACACCACACTGTAGCCACACCACACTGTAGCCACACCACACCACACTGTATACACACCACACCAGACTGTATCCACACCACATTGTATCCACACCAGACTGTATCTACACCACACTGTAGCCACACCACACTGTATCCACACCACACTGTAGCCACACCACACTGTATCCACACCACACCACACTGTATCCTCCCCACACTGTATCCACACCACACTGTAGCCACACCACACTGTATCCACAACACACTGTATCCACACCACACCACACTGTATCCACACCACACCACACTGTATCCACACCACACTGTATCCACACCACACCACACTGTATCCACACCACACTGTATCCACACCACACCTCACTGTATCCACACCACACTGTATTCACACCACTCTGTATCCACACCACACTGTATCCACACCACACCTCACTGTATCCACACCACACTGTATCCACACCACACCGCACTGTATCCACACGACACCGTAGCCACACCAGACTGTAGCCACACCACACTGTATCCACACCACACTGTATCCACACCACACTGTTTCCACCCCACACTGTATCCACACCACACCACACTGTATCCACACAACCCCACACTGTATCCACACCACACCACACTGTATCTACACCACACTGTAGCCACACCACACTGTAGCCACACCACACTGAATCCACACCACACTGTATCCACACCACACTGTATCCACACCAGACTGTATCCACACCACACGGTATCCACACCACACTGTAGCCACACCACACTGTATCCACACCACACTGTAGCCACACCACACCAAATCAAATCAAATCAAATCAAATGTATTTATATAGCCCTTCGTACATCAGCTGATATCTCAAAGTGCTGTACAGAAACCCAGCCTAAAACCCCAAACAGCAAGCAATGCAGGTGTAGAAGCACGGTGGCTAGGAAAAACTCCCTAGAAAGGCCAAAACCTAGGAAGAAACCTAGAGAGGAACCAGGCTATGTGGGGTGGCCAGTACTCTTCTGGCTGTGCCCGGTGGAGATTATAACAGAACATGGCCAAGATGTTCAAATGTTCATAAATGACCAGCATGGTCGAATAATAATAAGGCAGAACAGTTGAAACTGGAGCAGCAGCACAGTCAGGTGGAAGTTGAAACTGGAGCAGCAGCATGGCCAGGTGGACTGGGGACAGCAAGGAGTCATCATGTCAGGTAGTCCTGGGGCATGGTCCTAGGGCTCAGGTCAGTTGAAACTGGAACAGCAGCATGGCCAGGTGGACTGGGGACAGCAAGGAGTCATCATGTCAGGTAGTCCTGGGGCATGGTCCTAGGGCTCAGGTCCTCCGAGAGAGAGAAAGAAAGAGAGAAGGAGAGAATTAGAGAAAGCACACTTACACAGGACACCGAATAGGACAGGAGAAGTACTCCAGATATAACAAACTGACCCCAGCCCCCCGACACATAAACTACTGCAGCATTAAATACTGGAGGCTGAGACAGGAGGGGTCAGGAGACACTGTGGCCCCATCTGAGGACACCCCCGGACAGGACCAAACTGTATCCACACCACACTGTATCCACACCACACTGTATCCACACCACACAACACTGTATCCACACCACACTGTATCCACACCACACTGTATCCACACCACATTGTATCCACACCACACCACACTGTATCCACACCACACTGTACCCACACCACACCGTAGCCACACCACACTGTATCCACACCACACTGTATCCACACCACACCGTAGCCACACCACACTGTAGCCACACCACACTGTATCCACACCACACTGTAGCCACACCACACTGTATCCACACCACATCACACTGTATCCACACCACACTGTATCCACACCACACTGTATCCACACCACACCGCACTGTATCCACACCGCACTGTATCCACACCACACCGTAGCCACACCACACCGTATCCACACCACACTGTATCCACACCACACTGTATCCACACCACACTGTATCCACACCACACCACACTGTAGCCACACCTCACTGTATCCAC
>NW_022262455.1:40000-51343 GCF_002021735.2 Oncorhynchus kisutch
GAGTCAATAGTGTTCCACAGGGCAGGGACTCTACAAGGAGTCAATAGTGTTCCACAGGGCAGGGACTCTACAAGGAGTCAATAGTGTTCCACAGGGCAGGGACTCTACAAGGTGTGTGAAACTGTTCCACAGGGCAGGGACTCTACAAGGAGTCAATAGTGTTCCACAGGGCAGGGACTCTACAAGGAGTCAATAGTGTTCCACAGGGCAGGGACTCTACAAGGAGTCAATAGTGTTCCACAGGGCAGGGACTCTACAAGGTGTTGAAACTGTTCCACAGGGCAGGGACTCTACAAGGAGTCAATAGTGTTCCACAGGGCAGGGACTCTACAAGGAGTCAATAGTGTTCCACAGGGCAGGGACTCTACAAGGAGTCAATAGTGTTCCACAGGGCAGGGACTCTACAAGGAGTCAGTGTTCCACAGGGCAGGGACTCTACAAGGAGTCAATAGTGTTCCACAGGGCAGGGACTCTACAAGGAGTCAATAGTGTTCCACAGGGCAGGGACTCTACAAGGAGTCAATAGTGTTCCACAGGGCAGGGACTCTACAAGGTGTCAGTGTTCCACAGGGCAGGGACTCTACAAGGAGTCAATAGTGTTCCACAGGGCAGGAACTCTACAAGGAGTCAGTGTTCCACAGGGCAGGAACTCTACAAGGAGTCAATAGTGTTCCACAGGGCAGGGACTCTACAAGGAGTCAATAGTGTTCCACAGGGCAGGGACTCTACAAGGAGTCAATAGTGTTCCACAGGGCAGGGACTCTACAAGGTGTTGAAACTGTTCCACAGGGCAGGGACTCTACAAGGAGTCAATAGTGTTCCACAGGGCAGGGACTCTACAAGGAGTCAATAGTGTTCCACAGGGCAGGGACTCTACAAGGAGTCAATAGTGTTCCACAGGGCAGGGACTCTACAAGGAGTCAATAGTGTTCCACAGGGCAGGGACTCTACAAGGTGTTGAAACTGTTCCACAGGGCAGGGACTCTACAAGGAGTCAATAGTGTTCCACAGGGCAGGGACTCTACAAGGAGTCAATAGTGTTCCACAGGGCAGGGACTCTACAAGGAGTCATTAGTGTTCCACAGGGCAGGGACTCTACAAGGAGTCAATAGTGTTCCACGGGGCAGGGACTCTACAAGGAGTCAGTGTTCCACAGGGCAGGGACTCTACAAGGAGTCAATAGTGTTCCACAGGGCAGGGACTCTACAAGGAGTCAATAGTGTTCCACAGGGCAGGGACTCTACAAGGAGTCAATAGTGTTCCACAGGGCAGGGACTCTACAAGGAGTCAATAGTGTTCCACAGGGCAGGGACTCTACAAGGAGTCAATAGTGTTCCACAGGGCAGGGACTCTACAAGGAGTCAATAGTGTTCCACAGGGCAGGGACTCTACAAGGTGTTGAAACTGTTCCACAGGGCAGGGACTCTACAAGGAGTCAATAGTGTTCCACAGGGCAGGGACTCTACAAGGAGTCAATAGTGTTCCACAGGGCAGGGACTCTACAAGGAGTCAATAGTGTTCCACAGGGCAGGGACTCTACAAGGAGTCAGTGTTCCACAGGGCAGGGACTCTACAAGGAGTCAATAGTGTTCCACAGGGCAGGGACTCTACAAGGAGTCAATAGGTTCCACAGGGCAGGGACTCTACAAGGAGTCAATGTGTTCCACAGGGCAGGGACTCTACAAGGTGTCAGTGTTCCACAGGCAGGGACTCTACAAGGAGTCAATAGTGTTCCACAGGGCAGGAAACTCTACAAGGAGTCAGTGTTCCACAGGGCAGGAACTCTACAAGGAGTCAATAGTGTTCCACAGGGCAGGGGACTCTACAAGGAGTCAATAGTGTTCCACAGGGCAGGGACTCTACAAGGAGTCAATAGTGTTCCACAGGGCAGGGACTCTACAAGGTGTTGAAACTGTTCCACAGGGCAGGGACTCTACAAGGAGTCAATAGTGTTCCACAGGGCAGGGACTCTACAAGGAGTCAATAGTGTTCCACAGGGCAGGGACTCTACAAGGAGTCAATAGTGTTCCACAGGGCAGGGACTCTACAAGGAGTCAATAGTGTTCCACAGGGCAGGGACTCTACAAGGTGTTGAAACTGTTCCACAGGGCAGGGACTCTACAAGGAGTCAATAGTGTTCCACAGGGCAGGGACTCTACAAGGAGTCAATAGTGTTCCACAGGGCAGGGACTCTACAAGGAGTCATTAGTGTTCCACAGGGCAGGGACTCTACAAGGAGTCAATAGTGTTCCACGGGGCAGGGACTCTACAAGGAGTCAGTGTTCCACAGGGCAGGGACTCTACAAGGAGTCAATAGTGTTCCACAGGGCAGGGACTCTACAAGGAGTCAATAGTGTTCCACAGGGCAGGGACTCTACAAGGAGTCAATAGTGTTCCACAGGGCAGGGACTCTACAAGGTGTCAGTGTTCCACAGGGCAGGGACTCTACAAGGAGTCAATAGTGTTCCACAGGGCAGGAACTCTACAAGGAGTCAGTGTTCCACAGGGCAGGAACTCTACAAGGAGTCAGTGTTCCACAGGGGCAGGGACTCTACAAGGAGTCAATAGTGTTCCACAGGGCAGGGACTCTACAAGGAGTCAGTGTTCCACAGGGCAGGGACTCTACAAGGAGTCAATGGTGTATCACAGGGCAGGGACTCTACAAGGAGTCAATAGTGTTCCACAGGGCAGGGACTCTACAAGGAGTCAATAGTGTTCCACAGGGCAGGGACTCTACAAGGAGTCAATGGTGTTCCACAGGGCAGGGACTCTACAAGGTGTCAATAGTGTTCCACAGGGCAGGAACTCTACAAGGAGTCAATAGTGTTCCACAGGGCAGGGACTCTAAAAGGAGTCAATAGTGTTCCACAGGGCAGGGACTCTACAAGGAGTCAATAGTGTTCCACAGGGCAGGGACTCTACAAGGAGTCAGTGTTCCACAGAGCAGGGACTCTACAAGGAGTCAATAGTGTTCCACAGGGCAGGAACTCTACAAGGAGTCAGTGTTCCACAGGGCAGGGACTCTACAAGGAGTCAATAGTGTTCCACAGGGCAGGGACTCTACAAGGAGTCAATAGTGTTCCACAGGGCAGGGACTCTACAAGGAGTCAGTGTTCCACAGGGATGCTGGGCCCATGTTGACTCCAACGCCTCCCACAGACAAGTTGGCTGGATGTCCTTTGAGTGGTGGTACAGCGGAGGCTCCTCAGAGGAGGAAGGGGAGGACCAACCTCCTCAGTGGATTTCATAAAATGTAAAATTGTAAAACATTTAAAAAGTTATATTTTTTTGATTAAACTCTGCTAAATATATTCACGTCACCAAATAATTGATTAAAACACACTGTTTTGCAATGAAGGTCAACAGTGGCCTCAACAGAACTCTGTAGGGTAGCACCATGGTGTAGCTGGAGGACAACTAGCTTCCATCCTCCTCTGGGTACATTGACTTCAATACAAAACCTAGGAGGCTGATGATTCTCACCCCCCATCCATAGACTTACACCGTAATTATGACATCTTCCAGAGGACGTCCTCCAACCTATCAGAGCTCTTGCAGAATGAGCTGACATGTTGTCCACCCAATCAAAGGATCAGAGAATGAATCTAGTACTGAAAGCAGAAGCTACAGCTAGCTCGCACTGCAGTGTAGAACATTTTCCATTGTGTGTGTGCGTGTGTGCGTGTGCATGTGTGTGTAATAATAGATTAATGTCATTAGTACACACTTTTGTGTGTCTCAGGTCTCACTCCATTGTGTGTCTATGAGGGGCGGGGCCACATCACACTATTGTAGAATACCTGCTTTTGTCTAGTATGTTAAATACTAGGGTGTGTGTGTGTGTGTGTGTGTGTGTGTGTGTGTGTGTGTGTGTGTGTGTGTGTGTGTGTGTGTGTGTGTGTGTGTGTGTGTGTGTGTGTGTGTGTGTGTGTGTGTGTGTGTGATTCACTTCAGTCAGCCGGTTGAGTTGAGGTTAAAAGGAATTCTCTTATTGAGAAAGATCCCTATAACCGTCACTATACCTCCCTCCCTCCCTCCCTCAGTCGAGCTCAGCCTGTCTGTCGAAATATATTTCAGGCTCTGCCCTCTCTGACTCAATTTTAGCTTCCGAATGCAAACACACACACACACACACACATACACACACACTAACACACACACTAACACACACACACACACACACTCACTCACACACACACACACACACACTCACACACACACACACACACACACACACACACACACACACACACACACACACACACACACACACACACACACACACACACACACTCACACACACACACACACACACACACACACACACACACACACACACACACACACACACACACACACACACACTCACACACTAACACCACACACACACACTAACACACACTCACACAATAACACACACACACACACACTAACACACACACACATTCTTAAGTTCCCTAAAGTGTGTATGTGTTTTACTCTAAACAGAAACTGAAATCATCTGTTCTCCGTTTTGTCTGTCAGAGTGTTTTAGGTTACCAACTCTTATTCTCACACTGCCACACTACAGCACTACTGGTTACCATGGAGATATCACCCTGACGACAGTAGGTAGGAGGACACACACATGAGGTGAGGAGTGGGAAAGGGTTCCAGTGGAAATGACCATACAGACCTAACTAGACTTACTGTCAATTACACTGAAATGGAGAGAGAGAGAGAGAGAGAGAGAGAGAGAGAGAGAGAGAGAGAGAGGGAGAGAGAGAGAGAGAGAGAGAGAGAGAGAGAGAGAGAGTGTGAGGTCATCAGTGAGGATGGATTGAACAAGGTGTGCTGGAAACACCCCAACGAATCGGAATGCTGCTCTGGCCTTCATCCACACACACACACACACACACTGGCCAGTAGCTCAGGAGGATAGCATTTCCCGCCTGGAATGATAGAGAGAGGGAGAGACTAAGGGAGTCAGATTCTGGTTTGGTGAGTTTTAGGAGGGAGAGGGAGAGGGAGAGGGAGAGAGAGACAGAGAGAGAGAGAAGAAGAGGGAGGGCAGTCATCTCCTCCGACCAGCAGAGAAGAGAAACACACTGTGTGTTTCAGTCCAGGGCTGTGTGTTCAGTCCAGGGCTGTGTTTCTCTGGCTGTGTGTTCAGTCCAGGGCTGTGTGTTCAGTCCAGGGCTGTGTGTTCAGTCCAGGGCTGTGTTCTCTGGCTGTGTGTTCAGTCCAGGGCTGTGTGTTCAGTCCAGGGCTGTGTGTTCAGTCCAGGGCTGTGTTTCTCTGGCTGTGTGTTCAGTCCAGGGCTGTGTTTCTCTGGCTGTGTGTTCAGTCCAGGGCTATGTGTTCAGTCCAGGGCTGTGTTTCTCTGGCTGTGTGTTCAGTCCAGGGCTGTGTTTCTCTCACTGTGTGTTTCAGTCCAGGGCTGTGTTTCTCTGGCTGTTGTGTTCAGTCTGGGCTGTGTTTCTCTGGCTGTGTGTTCAGTCTTGGGCTGTGTTTCTCTGGGTGTGTGTTCAGTCTTGGGCTGTGTTTCTCTGGCTGTGTGTTCAGTCTTGGGCTGTGTTTCTCTGGCTGTGTGTTCAGATCTTGGGCTGTGTTTCTCTGGCTGTGTGTTCAGTCCAGGGCTGTGCTTCTCTGGGTGATTCTCTTTCTTTTTTCCCTTTGTTCCTCCCCTCGCTCCTCTCCTTGTTTCTCTCCTGTTTCTCTCCTCGTTCCTCTCCTTGTTTCTCTCCTCATTCTTCCCCTCCTCCCCTCCGTATCCTCCCCTCCTCCCCTCGTTCCTCCCTCCTCCCCTCGTTCCTCCCCTCCTCCCCTCGTTCCTCCCCTCCTGTGTTCTGTGAATGCAGGGCTTATGTCAGTGAGAGTCAGGTACAGGACCGACTAATTACCTCTAACCTCCCCCTCCTCTCTCTCCCTCCCGCACTCTCCCTCTCTATCTCCCTCCTCTCTCCCGCCCTCTCCCTACTTGCTCCCGCCCACACTCTCCCTCTCTCTCTCGCTCTCTGTCTCTCTCTCCCCCTCTCTCTACTCCCTCTCTCTCTCTCCCTCTCTCTCCCTCTATCTTTCTCAGACCTTGTTCATTCCCTCTGCACTCTCTCCTTCTTTCTGAGACCTTGTTCGTTCCCTCTCTCTTAGTGAGTCTGATAGAGGAGAGGAAATAAGAGGCAAGAAATATTCAGAATCCCAAAACACTAAAGAGAACAGAAACTCTGACTAGTTCGCTCGTGTGTGTGTTGTTTTGGGTGTGTGGTGTGTGTGTGTTGGTGTTAGCCAACCCCAAACCCAGCTGAGCTAACTGCCGCTCTGCGATCCTGTCATTGAAGACAGGAGGAAACTGGACGGACTGGAAGGACGAGTGGACGGAGAGAGAGAGAGAGAAGGTGACAGAGGGAAGGAAAAGGTAGAGGGAACAGAAGAGAGGAGAGGAGAGGAAGAGAGAAGATGAGACACTGACAGTTGGACTTTTAAATGGTGGCAACAGAACGATCTGACTCTTACCCGAACACTACACCTGGTAAGACCCTCTCTATCTTTCTCTATCTCTGTCTCTCTCTATATAAATATAATTTTCTCTTTCTTTCTCTCTCTCTTGCTCTCTCTCTGTGTGTTTCTCGCTCTCTCTCTGTCTGTCTGTCTCTCTCTCTCTCGCTCTCTCTGTGTGTCTCTCTCGCTCGCTCTCTCTCTCTCTCTCTCTGTCTGTCTGTCTGTCTCTCTCTCTCTTTCTCTCTCTCTCTGTGTCTCTCTTTCTCTCTCTCTGTGTCTCTCTCTCTCTCTCTGTGTCTCTCTCTCTCTCTCTCTCTCTCTCTCTCTCTGTCTCTCTCTCTCTCTCTCTCTCTCTCTCTTTCTCCCCCACTGTTCTTCCTTCAACAATGTATGTGTACTGCCTGGTTAATTCGTAGTTGTGAGTAAGAACACACGCACACAGTCACACACACATTCTCCAACTTTAACCTTCACCAGTGTCAATGTGATCATTTATTTGTTTTAGTGCTGTGTGTGTGGTGTGTGTGTGTGTGTGTGTGTGTGTGTGTGTGTGTGTGTGTGTGTGTGTGTGTGTGTGTGTGTGTGTGGTGTGTGTGTGTGTGTGTGTGGGTGTGTGTGTGTGTGTGTGTGTGTGTGTGTGTGTGTGTGTGTGTGTGTGTGTGTGTGTGTGTCTGGGAAACTGGTTCAGTAGGGGGCGCCAGTCAGCCTTGGTTGTCCTGTTGTAATGACTTTGACTTAATCTAGTGATGCTGTCTGTAACACCGTACTGGCAGGTCTCTCTCTTGACCAGGAGGGACGACTCTGGGGCCGTTTATTTACCCTACGAGTTTTTACTGACTGATGAACCATGTCACCTGACCTGGGGAAACTCTTCCTGAACCATGTCACCTGACCTGGGGAAAGTCTTCCTGAACCATGTCACCTGACCTGGGGAAACTATTCCTGAACCATGTCACCCTGACCTGGGAAAACTCTTCCTGAACCATGTCACCTGACCTGGGGAAACTCTTCCTGAACCATGTCACCTGACCTGGGGAAACTATTCCTGAACCATGTCACCTGACCTGGGAAAACTCTTCCTGAACCATGTCACTTGATCTGGGGAAACTATTCCTGAACCATGTCACCTGACCTGGGGAAACTATTCCTGAACCATGTCACCTGATCTGGGGAAACTATTCCTGA
The DNA here is from genome assembly GCF_002021735.2 of Oncorhynchus kisutch. Classification (NCBI taxonomy): domain Eukaryota; kingdom Metazoa; phylum Chordata; class Actinopteri; order Salmoniformes; family Salmonidae; genus Oncorhynchus; species Oncorhynchus kisutch. The sequence continues at coordinate 47,663 of NW_022262455.1, forward strand.
ACCATGTCACCTGACCTGGGGAAACTATTCCTGAACCATGTCACCTGACCTGGGAAAACTCTTCCCTGAACCATGTCACCTGACCTGGGAAACTATTCCTGAACCATGTCACCTGATCTGGGGAAACTATTCCTGAACCATGTCACCTGACCTGGGGAAACTATTCCTGAACCATGTCACCTGACCTGGGAAAACTCTTCCTGAACCATGTCACCTGACCTGGGAAAACTCTTCCTGAACCATGTCACCTGACCTGGGAAAACTCTTCCTGAACCATGTCACCTGACCTGGGAAACTGTTCCTGAACCATGTCACCTGACCTGAGGAAACTGGGTCTTAGTCATCAAACTGATGTTAGCTGAACAAAACTGAATATATCTCCTAAGCCTGTGTTCACCACAGACCTGCATGTTCTGTATGTTCTGCATTTACCCCCATTCATCTGGTATCTGTACGCTAGCCCTGTGTTAGCCTGGTCTCCCTAAGCTAGCCCTGTGTTTAGCCTGGTCTCCCTATGCTAGCCCTGTGTTAGCCTGGTATCCCTATGCTAGCCCTGTGTTAGCCTGGTCTCCCTATGCTAGCCCTGTGTTTAGCCTGGTCTCCCTATGCTAGCCCTGTGTTAGCCCGGTCTCCCTATGCTAGCCCTGTGTTTAGCCTGGTCTCCCTATGCTAGCCTTGTGTTAGCCTGGTCTCCCTATGCTAGCCCTGTGTTTAGCCTGGTCTCCCTATGCTAGCCCTGTGTTAGCCTGGTATCCCTATGCTAGCCCTGTGTTTAGCCTGGTCTCCCTATGCTAGCCCTGTGTTAGCCTGGTATCCCTATGCTAGCCCTGTGTTTAGCCTGGTCTCCCTATGCTAGCCCTGTGTTAGCCTGGTATCCCTATGCTAACCCTGTGTTTAGCCTGGTCTCCCTATGCTAGCCCTGTGTTAGCCTGGTCTCCCTATGCTAGCCCTGTGTTAGCCTGGTCTCCCTATGCTAGCCCTGTGTTAGCCTGTAGGGCCCAGGGGTTTCCCTGATCTGCATTAACTCCAGTGGTTTAGCTGTAGCTTGTGTACCAGGTGAAGGCTGGTTCTTCCTTCTTCTGTTGTTACTGTCAATTACTTTACTCTAAACAAAGAATGCCCCCATCTCTTCATCCCTCCACGTATTTCCTGATCCAGACAGGGTAACACTTCAACCTGACATAACCTGAATGCTCTCTCTCTCTTTCTAATTCTCTCTCTCTCTCCCCCTACCCTGTGTTTGTGGTGTGACAATGTAGTGGCAGCCAGTCTGATACGGATCAGTTGAATGTTGTTCAGAGTTGAACCAGTTCCCATGTGATGTTATCTTCCCCTAACTATCACAGGTTCCACAAAAGCACTGAGACAAACAGAGAGGAAGAGGAGGGAGAGGAGAGGGAGAGAGGAGTGGAGAGGGAAGGGAGAGGAGAGGAGAAGGTAGGGGAGAGGAGGGGAAGGGAGAGGAGGAGAAGGGAGAGAAGGGAGAGGAGGGAGGGGAGGAGAAGGGAGAGGAGGGAGGGGAGGAGAAGGGAGAGGAGGGAGAGGAGGAGCAGGGTGAAAAGCAATATGAATGAGGAGAGAAAAGAGGAGATCTATATTTGCATAAGAAATGTGAAAGTATTAATACTAAAGTATATTTCAGCAATTCCATGTACTTTGATTTTTAAAGTACGACATTTAGATACTTTTTTCCACTGCTGATATCTAGTCTCTCCCTCCCAGAGGATATCTAGTCTCTCCTCCAGAGGATATCTAGTCTCTCCCTCCAGAGGAAATCTAGTCTCTCCTCCAGAGGATATCTAGTCTCTCCCTCAGAGGATATCTAGTCTCCTCCCTCCAGAGGATATCTAGTCTCTCCTCCAGAGGATATCTAGTCTCTCCCTCCAGAGGATATCTAGTCTCTCCCTCCAGAGGATATCTAGTCTCTCCCTCCAGAGGATATCTAGTCTCTCCCTCCAGAGGATATCTAGTCTCTCCCTCCAGAGGATATCTAGTCTCTCCTCCAGAGGATATCTAGTCTCTTCCCTCCAGAGGATATCTAGTCTCTCCCTCCAGAGGATATCTAGTCTCTCCCTCCAGAGGATATCTAGTCTCTCCCTCCAGAGGATATCTAGTCTCTCCCTACCAAGAGGATATCTAGTCTCTCCCTCCAGAGGATATCTCTGCCCGGTCTCCCCAGAGGATATCTAGGGTCTCCCTACAGAGGATATCTAGTCTCTCCCTCCAGAGGATATCTAGTCTCTCCCTCCAGAGGATATCTAGTCTCTCCCTCCAGAGGATATCTAGTCTCTCCCTCCAGAGGATATCTAGTCTCTCCTCCAGACGATATCTAGTCTCTCCTCCAGAGGATATCTAGTCTCTCCCTCCAGAGGATATCTCTCCCTCCAGAGGATATCTAGTCTCTCCCTCCAGAGGATATCTCTCCCTCCAGAGAGGATATCTAGTCTCTCCAGAGGATAATCTCTCCTCAGAGGATTACTCTCCCTCCAGAGGATATCTAGTCTCTCCCTCCAGAGGATATCTAGTCCTCTCCCTCCAGAGGATATCTAGTCTCTTCCCTCCAGAGGATATCTAGTCTCTCCCTCAGACGATATCTAGTCTCTCCCTCCAGAGGATATCTAGTCTCTCCCTCCAGAGGATATCTCTCCCTCCAGAGGATATCTAGTCTCTCCCTCCAGAGGATATCTCTCCCTCCAGAGAGGATATCTAGTCTCTCCAGAGGATATCTCTCCCTCCAGAGGATATCTCTCCTCCAGAGGATATCTAGTCTCTCCTCCAGAGGATATCTATCTCTCCCTCCAGAGGATATCTCTCCCTCCAGAGGATATCTTAGTCTCTCCTTCCAGAGGATATCTAGTCTCTCCCTCCAGAGGATATCTAGTCTCTCCCTCCAGAGGATATCTAGTCTCTCCCTCCAGAGGATATCTAGTCTCTCCCTCCAGAGGATATCTAGTCTCTCCTCCAGAGGATATCTAGTCTCTCCCTCCAGAGGATATCTAGTCTCTCCCTCCAGAGGATATCTAGTCTCTCCCTCCAGAGGATATCTAGTCTCTCCCTCCGGAGGATATCTCTCCCTCCAGAGGATATCTAGTCTCTCCCTCCAGAGGATATCTCTCCCTCCAGAGAGGATATCTAGTCTCTCCAGAGGATATCTCTCCCTCCAGAGGATATCTCTCCCTCCAGAGGATATCTAGTCTCTCCCTCCAGAGGATATCTAGTCTCTCCCTCCAGAGGATATCTCTCCCTCCAGAGGATATCTAGTCTCTCCTTCCAGAGGATATCTAGTCTCTCCCCCCCTCCAGAGGATATCTATCTCTCCCTCCAGAGGATATCTAGTCTCTCCCTCCAGAGGATATCTAGTCTCTCCCTCCAGAGGATATCTCTCCCTCCAGAGGATATCTAGTCTCCTCCCTCCAGAGATATCTAGTCCTCTCCTCCAGAGGATATCTCTCTCCTTCCAGAGGATATCTAGTCTCTCCCCTCCAAGGATATCTAGTCTCTCCCTCCAGAGGATATCTCTCCTTCCAGAGGATATCTAGTCTCTCCCTCCAGAGGATATCTATCTCTCCCTCCAGAGGATAGCTAGTCTCTCCCCCTCCAGAGGAGATCTCTTAGTCTCTCCCTCCAGAGGATATCTAGTCTCTCCTCTCCAGAGGATAGCTAGTCTCTCCCTCCAGAGGC
>NW_022262456.1:0-35574 GCF_002021735.2 Oncorhynchus kisutch
TCCAGCTTTCTATGTCTCTATTATATTATGACAGACCAGCTAGATCTACTGTCTCTATTAATTATGACACCAGCTAGATCTACTGTCTCTATTATAATATGACAGACCAGCTAGATCTACTGTCTCTATTATAATGACAGACCAGCTAGATCTACTGTCTCTATTATATTATGACAGACCAGCTAGATCTACTGTCTCTATTATATTATGACAGACCAGCTAGATCTACTGTCTCTATTATATTATGACAGACCAGCTAGATCTACTGTCTCTATTATATTATGACAGACCAGCTAGATCTACTGTCTCTATTATATTATGACAGACCAGCTAGATCTACTGTCTCTATTATATTATGACAGACCAGCTAGATCTACTGTCTCTATTATATTATGACAGACCAGCTAGATCTACTGTCTCTATTATATTATGACAGACCAGCTAGATCTACTGTCTCTATTATATTATGACAGACCAGCTAGATCTACTGTCTCTATTATATTATGACAGACCAGCTAGATCTACTGTCTCTATTATATTATGACAGACCAGCTAGATCTACTGTCTCTATTATATTATGACAGACCAGCTAGATCTACTGTCTCTATTATAGTTTGACAGACCAGCTAGATCTACTCTCTCTATTATTATATATGACAGACCAGCTAGATCTACTGTCTCTATTATATTATGACAGACCAGCTAGATCTACTGTCTCTATTATATTATGACAGACCAGCTAGATCTACTGTCTCTATTATTATGACAGACCAGCTAGATCTACTGTCTCTATTATATTATGACAGACCAGCTAGATCTACTGTCTCTATTATAATATGACAGACCAGCTAGATCTACTGTCTCTATTATATTATGACAGACCAGCTAGATCTACTGTCTCTATTATATTATGACAGACCAGCTAGATCTACTGTCTCTATTATATTATGACAGACCAGCTAGATCTACTGTCTCTATTATATTATGACAGACCAGCTAGATCTACTGTCTCTATTATATATGACAGACCAGCTAGATCTACTGTCTCTATTATATATGACAGACCAGCTAGATCTACTCTCTATTATATATGACAGACCAGCTAGATCTACTGTCTCTATTATATTATGACAGACCAGCTAGATTCTATATACAGACAGCTAGATCTACTGTCTCTATATATAATATGAGCTAGATCTATGTCTCTATATGACAGACCAGCTAGATCTACTGTCTCTATTATATTATGACAGACCAGCTAGATCTACTGTCTCTATTATATTATGACAGACCAGCTAGATCTACTGTCTCTATTATATTATGACAGACCAGCTAGATCTACTGTCTCTATTATATATGACAGACCAGCTAGATCTACTGTCTCTATTATATTATGACAGACCAGCTAGATCTACTGTCTCTATTATATGATGACAGACCAGCTAGATCTACTGTCTCTATTATATTATGACAGACCAGCTAGATCTACTGTCTCTATTATATTATGACAGACCAGCTAGATCTACTGTCTCTATTATATTATGACAGACCAGCTAGATCTACTGTCTCTATTATATATGACAGACCAGCTAGATCTACTGTCTCTATTATATTATGACAGACCAGCTAGATCTACTGTCTCTATTATATTATGACAGACCAGCTAGATCTACTGTCTCTATTATATTATGACAGACCAGCTAGATCTACTGTCTCTATTATATTATGACAGACCAGCTAGATCTACTGTCTCTATTATATTATGACAGACCAGCTAGATCTACTGTCTCTATTATATTATGACAGACCAGCTAGATCTACTGTCTCTATTATATTATGACAGACCAGCTAGATCTACTGTCTCTATTATATTATGACAGACCAGCTAGATCTACTGTCTCTATTATATTATGACAGACCAGCTAGATCTACTGTCTCTATTATATTATGACAGACCAGCTAGATCTACTGTCTCTATTATATTATGACAGACCAGCTAGATCTACTGTCTCTATTATATTATGACAGACCAGCTAGATCTACTGTCTCTATTATATTATGACAGACCAGCTAGATCTACTGTCTCTATTATATTATGACAGACCAGCTAGATCTACTGTCTCTATTATATTATGACAGACCAGCTAGATCTACTGTCTCTATTATATTATGACAGACCAGCTAGATCTACTGTCTCTATTATATTATGACAGACCAGCTAGATCTACTGTCTCTATTATATTATGACAGACCAGCTAGATCTACTGTCTCTATTATATTATGACAGACCAGCTAGATCTACTGTCTCTATTATATTATGACAGACCAGCTAGATCTACTGTCTCTATTATATTATGACAGACCAGCTAGATCTACTGTCTCTATTATATTATGACAGACCAGCTAGATCTACTGTCTCTATTATATTATGACAGACCAGCTAGATCTACTGTCTCTATTATATTATGACAGACCAGCTAGATCTACTGTCTCTATTATATTATGACAGACCAGCTAGATCTACTGTCTCTATTATATTATGACAGACCAGCTAGATCTACTGTCTCTATTATATTATGACAGACCAGCTAGATCTACTGTCTCTATTATATTATGACAGACCAGCTAGATCTACTGTCTCTATTATATTATGACAGACCAGCTAGATCTACTGTCTCTATTATATTATGACAGACCAGCTAGATCTACTGTCTCTATTATATTATGACAGACCAGCTAGATCTACTGTCTCTATTATATTATGACAGACCAGCTAGATCTACTGTCTCTATTATATTATGACAGACCAGCTAGATCTACTGTCTCTATTATATTATGACAGACCAGCTAGATCTACTGTCTCTATTATATTATGACAGACCAGCTAGATCTACTGTCTCTATTATATTATGACAGACCAGCTAGATCTACTGTCTCTATTATATTATGACAGACCAGCTAGATCTACTGTCTCTATTATATTATGACAGACCAGCTAGATCTACTGTCTCTATTATATTATGACAGACCAGCTAGATCTACTGTCTCTATTATATTATGACAGACCAGCTAGATCTACTGTCTCTATTATATTATGACAGACCAGCTAGATCTACTGTCTCTATTATATTATGACAGACCAGCTAGATCTACTGTCTCTATTATATTATGACAGACCAGCTAGATCTACTGTCTCTATTATATTATGACAGACCAGCTAGATCTACTGTCTCTATTATATTATGACAGACCAGCTAGATCTACTGTCTCTATTATATTATGACAGACCAGCTAGATCTACTGTCTCTATTATATTATGACAGACCAGCTAGATCTACTGTCTCTATTATATTATGACAGACCAGCTAGATCTACTGTCTCTATTATATTATGACAGACCAGCTAGATCTACTGTCTCTATTATATTATGACAGACCAGCTAGATCTACTGTCTCTATTATATTATGACAGACCAGCTAGATCTACTGTCTCTATTATATTATGACAGACCAGCTAGATCTACTGTCTCTATTATATTATGACAGACCAGCTAGATCTACTGTCTCTATTATATTATGACAGACCAGCTAGATCTACTGTCTCTATTATATTATGACAGACCAGCTAGATCTACTGTCTCTATTATATTATGACAGACCAGCTAGATCTACTGTCTCTATTATATTATGACAGACCAGCTAGATCTACTGTCTCTATTATATTATGACAGACCAGCTAGATCTACTGTCTCTATTATATTATGACAGACCAGCTAGATCTACTGTCTCTATTATATTATGACAGACCAGCTAGATCTACTGTCTCTATTATATTATGACAGACCAGCTAGATCTACTGTCTCTATTATATTATGACAGACCAGCTAGATCTACTGTCTCTATTATATATGACAGACCAGCTAGATCTACTGTCTCTATTATATTATGACAGACCAGCTAGATCTACTGTCTCTATTATATTATGACAGACCAGCTAGATCTACTGTCTCTATTATATTATGACAGACCAGCTAGATCTACTGTCTCTATTATATTATGACAGACCAGCTAGATCTACTGTCTCTATTATATTATGACAGACCAGCTAGATCTACTGTCTCTATTATATTATGACAGACCAGCTAGATCTACTGTCTCTATTATATTATGACAGACCAGCTAGATCTACTGTCTCTATTATATTATGACAGACCAGCTAGATCTACTGTCTCTATTATATTATGACAGACCAGCTAGATCTACTGTCTCTATTATATTATGACAGACCAGCTAGATCTACTGTCTCTATTATATTATGACAGACCAGCTAGATCTACTGTCTCTATTATATTATGACAGACCAGCTAGATCTACTGTCTCTATTATATTATGACAGACCAGCTAGATCTACTGTCTCTATTATATTATGACAGACCAGCTAGATCTACTGTCTCTATTATATTATGACAGACCAGCTAGATCTACTGTCTCTATTATATTATGACAGACCAGCTAGATCTACTGTCTCTATTATATTATGACAGACCAGCTAGATCTACTGTCTCTATTATATTATGACAGACCAGCTAGATCTACTGTCTCTATTATATTATGACAGACCAGCTAGATCTACTGTCTCTATTATATTATGACAGACCAGCTAGATCTACTGTCTCTATTATATTATGACAGACCAGCTAGATCTACTGTCTCTATTATATTATGACAGACCAGCTAGATCTACTGTCTCTATTATATTATGACAGACCAGCTAGATCTACTGTCTCTATTATATTATGACAGACCAGCTAGATCTACTGTCTCTATTATATTATGACAGACCAGCTAGATCTACTGTCTCTATTATATTATGACAGACCAGCTAGATCTACTGTCTCTATTATATTATGACAGACCAGCTAGATCTACTGTCTCTATTATATTATGACAGACCAGCTAGATCTACTGTCTCTATTATATTATGACAGACCAGCTAGATCTACTGTCTCTATTATATTATGACAGACCAGCTAGATCTACTGTCTCTATTATATTATGACAGACCAGCTAGATCTACTGTCTCTATTATATTATGACAGACCAGCTAGATCTACTGTCTCTATTATATTATGACAGACCAGCTAGATCTACTGTCTCTATTATATTATGACAGACCAGCTAGATCTACTGTCTCTATTATATTATGACAGACCAGCTAGATCTACTGTCTCTATTATATTATGACAGACCAGCTAGATCTACTGTCTCTATTATATTATGACAGACCAGCTAGATCTACTGTCTCTATTATATTATGACAGACCAGCTAGATCTACTGTCTCTATTATATTATGACAGACCAGCTAGATCTACTGTCTCTATTATATTATGACAGACCAGCTAGATCTACTGTCTCTATTATATTATGACAGACCAGCTAGATCTACTGTCTCTATTATATTATGACAGACCAGCTAGATCTACTGTCTCTATTATATTATGACAGACCAGCTAGATCTACTGTCTCTATTATATTATGACAGACCAGCTAGATCTACTGTCTCTATTATATTATGACAGACCAGCTAGATCTACTGTCTCTATTATATTATGACAGACCAGCTAGATCTACTGTCTCTATTATATTATGACAGACCAGCTAGATCTACTGTCTCTATTATATTATGACAGACCAGCTAGATCTACTGTCTCTATTATATTATGACAGACCAGCTAGATCTACTGTCTCTATTATATTATGACAGACCAGCTAGATCTACTGTCTCTATTATATTATGACAGACCAGCTAGATCTACTGTCTCTATTATATTATGACAGACCAGCTAGATCTACTGTCTCTATTATATTATGACAGACCAGCTAGATCTACTGTCTCTATTATATTATGACAGACCAGCTAGATCTACTGTCTCTATTATATTATGACAGACCAGCTAGATCTACTGTCTCTATTATATTATGACAGACCAGCTAGATCTACTGTCTCTATTATATTATGACAGACCAGCTAGATCTACTGTCTCTATTATATTATGACAGACCAGCTAGATCTACTGTCTCTATTATATTATGACAGACCAGCTAGATCTACTGTCTCTATTATATTATGACAGACCAGCTAGATCTACTGTCTCTATTATATTATGACAGACCAGCTAGATCTACTGTCTCTATTATATTATGACAGACCAGCTAGATCTACTGTCTCTATTATATTATGACAGACCAGCTAGATCTACTGTCTCTATTATATTATGACAGACCAGCTAGATCTACTGTCTCTATTATATTATGACAGACCAGCTAGATCTACTGTCTCTATTATATTATGACAGACCAGCTAGATCTACTGTCTCTATTATATTATGACAGACCAGCTAGATCTACTGTCTCTATTATATTATGACAGACCAGCTAGATCTACTGTCTCTATTATATTATGACAGACCAGCTAGATCTACTGTCTCTATTATATTATGACAGACCAGCTAGATCTACTGTCTCTATTATATTATGACAGACCAGCTAGATCTACTGTCTCTATTATATTATGACAGACCAGCTAGATCTACTGTCTCTATTATATTATGACAGACCAGCTAGATCTACTGTCTCTATTATATTATGACAGACCAGCTAGATCTACTGTCTCTATTATATTATGACAGACCAGCTAGATCTACTGTCTCTATTATATTATGACAGACCAGCTAGATCTACTGTCTCTATTATATTATGACAGACCAGCTAGATCTACTGTCTCTATTATATTATGACAGACCAGCTAGATCTACTGTCTCTATTATATTATGACAGACCAGCTAGATCTACTGTCTCTATTATATTATGACAGACCAGCTAGATCTACTGTCTCTATTATATTATGACAGACCAGCTAGATCTACTGTCTCTATTATATTATGACAGACCAGCTAGATCTACTGTCTCTATTATATTATGACAGACCAGCTAGATCTACTGTCTCTATTATATTATGACAGACCAGCTAGATCTACTGTCTCTATTATATTATGACAGACCAGCTAGATCTACTGTCTCTATTATATTATGACAGACCAGCTAGATCTACTGTCTCTATTATATTATGACAGACCAGCTAGATCTACTGTCTCTATTATATTATGACAGACCAGCTAGATCTACTGTCTCTATTATATTATGACAGACCAGCTAGATCTACTGTCTCTATTATATTATGACAGACCAGCTAGATCTACTGTCTCTATTATATTATGACAGACCAGCTAGATCTACTGTCTCTATTATATTATGACAGACCAGCTAGATCTACTGTCTCTATTATATTATGACAGACCAGCTAGATCTACTGTCTCTATTATATTATGACAGACCAGCTAGATCTACTGTCTCTATTATATTATGACAGACCAGCTAGATCTACTGTCTCTATTATATTATGACAGACCAGCTAGATCTACTGTCTCTATTATATTATGACAGACCAGCTAGATCTACTGTCTCTATTATATTATGACAGACCAGCTAGATCTACTGTCTCTATTATATTATGACAGACCAGCTAGATCTACTGTCTCTATTATATTATGACAGACCAGCTAGATCTACTGTCTCTATTATATTATGACAGACCAGCTAGATCTACTGTCTCTATTATATTATGACAGACCAGCTAGATCTACTGTCTCTATTATATTATGACAGACCAGCTAGATCTACTGTCTCTATTATATTATGACAGACCAGCTAGATCTACTGTCTCTATTATATTATGACAGACCAGCTAGATCTACTGTCTCTATTATATTATGACAGACCAGCTAGATCTACTGTCTCTATTATATTATGACAGACCAGCTAGATCTACTGTCTCTATTATATTATGACAGACCAGCTAGATCTACTGTCTCTATTATATTATGACAGACCAGCTAGATCTACTGTCTCTATTATATTATGACAGACCAGCTAGATCTACTGTCTCTATTATATTATGACAGACCAGCTAGATCTACTGTCTCTATTATATTATGACAGACCAGCTAGATCTACTGTCTCTATTATATTATGACAGACCAGCTAGATCTACTGTCTCTATTATATTATGACAGACCAGCTAGATCTACTGTCTCTATTATATTATGACAGACCAGCTAGATCTACTGTCTCTATTATATTATGACAGACCAGCTAGATCTACTGTCTCTATTATATTATGACAGACCAGCTAGATCTACTGTCTCTATTATATTATGACAGACCAGCTAGATCTACTGTCTCTATTATATTATGACAGACCAGCTAGATCTACTGTCTCTATTATATTATGACAGACCAGCTAGATCTACTGTCTCTATTATATTATGACAGACAGCTAGATCTACTGTCTCTATTATATTATGACAGACCAGCTAGATCTACTGTCTCTATTATATTATGACAGACCAGCTAGATCTACTGTCTCTATTATATTATGACAGACCAGGCTTAGATCTACTGTCTCTGATTATATATGACAGACCCAGCTAGATCTATTGTCTCTATTATAATTATGACAGACCAGGTAGATCTTACTGTCTCTATTATAATATGACAGACCAGCTAGATCTCACTGTCTCTATTATATTTGACGAGACCAGGTAGTTCTACTGTCTCTATATATATTTGACAGACCAGCTAGATCTACTGTCTCTCTATTGTACTATGACAGACCCAGGTAGATCTACTGTCTCTATTATATTATGACAGACCAGCTAGATCTACTGTCTCTATTTATTTTGACAGACCAGCTAGAACTATGTCTCTATTATATTATGAAGACCAGCTAGATCTACTGTCTCTATTATATTTATGACAGACCAGCTAGATCTACTGTCTCTATTATATTATACAGACCAGCTAGATCTACTGTCTCTATTATATTTATGACAAACCAAGCTAGATCTACTGTCTCTATTATATTATGACAGACCAGTAGATCTACTGTCTCTATTATATTATGACAGACCAGCTAAGAACTACTGTTCTCTATTTATATTATGACAGACCAGCCTAATCTACTGTCCTCTATTATATTTGACAAACAAGCTAGACTCTGTCTCTATTATAATTAATGACAGACCAAGCTAGATCTCCTGTCTTGTGGTTATATTATGACAGACCAGGTCCGATATACCTGTCTTATTATATTATGACAGACCAGCTTAGATCTCCTGTCTCTATTATAATTATGACCAGGACGAGCTAGATCCGGATCCAAGATTGGCGTAGCAGTAAGTCGTCCTGTCGTGTCGTGTCCCTGTATATTTTGTTTATATTTTGTTATTTTCGTTTTTTTACATATTTTTCGTTTTTTACATAGCTATCCCTTTAAAAACATTTTGCTAAACCTAAGCTTCCAAATACGCTGGATCTTCACAACTAGCTATCTAGCTAAACCGCAACCCTGGAACGATTACCCCTGGCTAGCGTTTCCACCCACTTAGCTTGAAGCTAGCCCGGCCTGCGCTACCACCGTAGCATACTCCTGAGCTACAATACCCGGGCCCACGACCGGTCTATCGATGTCACCGCATGAAGAGGAATAAACAGACTCACCCCATCGCGACGTCCCCCAAAGGCTAACTCTCTAGCCCTCGCTATCTCCCTGCTTGCTAATTCGGCCTGCTAACTGCTAGCTTGTCCAGCTCCGGTCCGCTAACTGCTACCTTGTCTAGCCCGGGCCTACAAACTGTTAGCTTGTTAGCACAGGCCTGCTAACCGCCTGAATCGCCGCGTCCCAAACGCCCACCGGACCCATATTTACTTTCTATCTCTTTTGACTTTTAATTTGTTTATACCTTCCGGAAACCTGCCTCACCCAATGTGATACGGAATCGCTATTATTTTTTATTTATTTTTAGAACACACTCAAGAACCTCCAGAAGCTAACCAGCTAACTAGCTACAAGCTATTTAGTCATTGTTCGTTTTTTTAACCTGGATAACACTCGCCAGTCCAGCTTCCCTTCCCCATCCACCGCTGCCCCCTGGACACTGATCTCTTGGCTACATAGCTGATGCACGCTGGACTGTCCATAAATCACGGTACTCCATTCTGCTTGTTTGTTTTATCTGTTGGCCCCGTTGCCTAGTCTACGCCACTTTACCTGCTGTTGTTGTGCTAGCTGATTAGCTGTTGTCTCACCTACTGTTTTAGCTAGCTTTCCCAATTCAACACCTGTGATTACTGTATGCCTCGCTGTATGTCTCTCTCAAATGTCAATATGCCTTGTATACTGTTGTTCAGGTTAGTTATCATTGTTTTAGTTCACAATGGAGCCCCTAGTTCCACTCTTCATACCCCTGATAACTCCTTTGTCCCACCTCCCACACATGCGGTGACCTCACCCATTACTACCAGCATGTCCAGAGATACAACCTCTCTCATCATCACCCAGTGCCTGGGCTTACCTCCGCTGTACCCGCACCCCACCATACCCCTGTCTGCGCATTATGCCCTGAATATATTCTACCATGCCCAGAAACCTGCTCCTCTTATTCTCTGTCCCAACGCTCTAGGCGACCAGTTTTGATAGCCTTTAGCCGCACCCTCATACTACTCCTTCTCTGTTCCGCGGGTGATGTGGAGGTAAACCCAGGCCCTGCATGTCCCCAGGCACCCTCATTTGTTGACTTCTGTGTTCGAAAAAGCCTTGGTTTCATGCATGTCAACATCAGAAGCCTCCTCCCTAAGTTTGTCTTACTCACTGCTTTAGCACACTCTGCTAACCCTGATGTCCTTGCTGTGTCTGAATCCTGGCTCAGGAAGGCCACCAAAAATTCAGAGATTTCCATACCCAACTATAACATCTTCCGTCAAGATAGAACTGCCAAAGGGGGAGGAGTTGCAGTTTACTGCAGAGATGGCCTGCAAAGTAATGTCATACTTTCCAGGTCCATACCCAAACAGTTCGAACTACTAATTTTGAAAATTACTCTCTCCAGAAATAAGTCTCTCACGGTTGCCGCCTGCTACCGACCCCCCTCAGCTCCCAGCTGTGCCCTGGACACCATTTGTGAATTGATCGCCCCCCATCTAGCTTCAGAGTTTGTTCTGTTAGGTGACCTAAACTGGGATATGCTTAACACCCCGCCAGTCCTACAATCTAAGCTAGATGCCCTCAATCTCACACAAATCATCAAGGAACCCACCAGGTACAACCCTAACTCTGTAAACAAGGGCACCCTCATAGACGTCATCCTGACCAACTGGCCCTCCAAATACACCTCCGCTGTCTTCAACCAGGATCTCAGCGATCACTGCCTCATTGCCTGTATCCGCTACGGAGCCACAGTCAACGACCACCCCTCATCACTGTCAACGCTCCCTAAAACACTTCTGTGAGCAGGCCTTTCTAATCGACCTGGCCGGGTATCCTGGAAGGACATTGACCTCATCCCGTCAGTTGAGGATGCCTGGTCATTCTTTAAAAGTAACTTCCTCACCATTTTAGATAAGCATGCTCCGTTCAAAAATGCAGAACTAAGAACAGATACAGCCCTTGGTTCACCCCAGACCTGACTGCCCTCGACCAGCACAAAAAACATCCTGTGGCGGACTGCAATAGCATCGAATAGTCCCCGTGATATGCAACTGTTCAGGGAAGTCCGGAACCAATACACGCAGTCAGTCAGGAAAGCTAAGGCCAGCTTCTTCAGGCAGAAGTTTGCATCCTGTAGCTCCAACTCCAAAAGTTCTGGGACACTGTGAAGTCCATGGAGAACAAGAGCACCTCCTCCAGCTGCCCACTGCACTGAGGCTAGGTAACACGGTCACCACTGATAAATCCATGATTATCGAAAACTTCAATAAGCATTTCTCACGGCTGGCCATGCCTTCCGCCTGGCTACTTCAACCTCGGCCAACAGCTCCGCCCCCCCCGCAGCTCCTCGCCCAAGCCTCTCCAGGTTCTCCTTTACCCAAATCCAGATAGCAGATGTTCTGAAAGAGCTGCAAAACCTGGACCCGTACAAATCAGCTGGGCTTGACAATCTGGACCCTCTATTTCTGAAACTATCTGCCACCATTGTCGCAACCCCTATTACCAGCCTGTTCAACCTCTCTTTCATCTCGTCTGAGATCCCCAAGGATTGGAAAGCTGCCGCAGTCATCCCCCTCTTCAAAGGGGGAGACACCCTGGACCCAAACTGTTACAGACCTATATCCATCCTGCCCTGCCTATCTAAGGTCTTCGAAAGCCAAGTCAACAAACAGGTCACTGACCATCTCGAATCCCACCGTACCTTCTCCGCTGTGCAATCTGGTTTCCGAGCCGGTCATGGGTGCACCTCAGCCACACTCAAGGTACTAAACGACATCATAACCGCCATCGATAAAAGACAGTACTGTGCAGCCGTCTTCATCGACCTTGCCAAGGCTTTCGACTCTGTCAATCACCATATTCTTATCGGCAGACTCAGTAGCCTCGGTTTTTCGGATGACTGCCTTGCCTGGTTCACCAATTACTTTGCAGACAGAGTTCAGTGTGTCAAATCGGAGGGCATGCTGTCCGGTCCTCTGGCAGTCTCTATGGGGGTGCCACAGGGTTCAATTCTCGGGCCGACTCTTTTCTCTGTGTATATCAATGATGTTGCTCTTGCTGCGGGCGATTCCCTGATCCACCTCTACGCAGACGACACCATTCTATATACTTTCGGCCCGTCTTTGGACACTGTGCTATCTAACCTCCAAACAAGCTTCAATGCCATACAACACTCCTTCCGTGGCCTCCAACTGCTCTTAAACGCTAGTAAAACCAAATGCATGCTTTTCAACCGGTCGCTGCCTGCACCTGCATGCCCGACTAGCATCACCACCCTGGATGGTTCCGACCTAGAATATGTGGACGTCTATAAGTACCTAGGTGTCTGGCTAGACTGCAAACTCTCCTTCCAGACTCATATCAAACATCTCCAATCGAAAATCAAATCAAGAGTCGGCTTTCTATTCCGCAACAAAGCCTCCTTCACTCAAGCCGCCAAGCTTACCCTAGTAAAACTGACTATCCTACCGATCCTCGACTTCGGCGATGTCATCTACAAAATGGCTTCCAACACTCTACTCAGCAAACTGGATGCAGTCTATCACAGTGCCATCCGTTTTGTCACTAAAGCACCTTATACCACCCACCACTGCGACTTGTACGCTCTAGTCGGCTGGCCCTCGCTACATATTCGTCGCCAGACCCACTGGCTCCAGGTCATCTACAAGTCTATGCTAGGTAAAGCTCCGCCTTATCTCAGCTCACTGGTCACGATGGCAACACCCATCCGTAGCACGCGCTCCAGCAGGTGTATCTCACTGATCATCCCTAAAGCCAACACCTCATTTGGCCGCCTTTCGTTCCAGTACTCTGCTGCCTGTGACTGGAATGAATTGCAAAAATCGCTGAAGTTGGAGACTTTTATCTCCCTCACCAACTTCAAACATCAGCTATCTGAGCAGCTAACCGATCGCTGCAGCTGTACATAGTCTATTGGTAAATAGCCCACCCTTTTCACATACCTCATCCCCATACTGTTTTTATTTATTTACTTTTCTGCTCTTCTGCACACCAATATCTCTACCTGTACATGACCATCTGATCTTTTATCACTCCAGTGTTAATCTGCAAAATTGTAATTATTTGCCTACCTCCTCATGCCTTTTGCACACATTGTATATAGACCCCCCCTTTGTTTCTACTGTGTTATTGACTTGTTAATTGTTTACTCCATGTGTAACTCTTTGTTGTATGCTCACACTGCTATGCTTTATCTTGGCCAGGTCGCAGTTGCAAATGAGAACTTGTTCTCAACTAGCCTACCTGGTTAAATAAAGGTGAAATAAAAAAAATATAAATAAAATCTACTGTGATAATTATTATTTGACCATGCTGGTCATTTATGAACATTTGAACATCTTGGCCAGTTCTGTTATAGCTTGCACCCGGCACACCAGAAGAGACTGGCCAAGATGTTCAAATGTTCATAAATGACCAGCATGGTCAAATAATAATTATCACAGTAGATTTTATTTATATTTTTTTTTATTTCACCTTTATTTAACCAGGTAGGCTAGTTGAGAACAAGTTCTCATTTGCAACTGCGACCTGGCCAAGATAAAGCATAGCAGTGTGAGCATACAACAAAGAGTTACACATGGAGTAAACAATTAACAAGTCAATAACACAGTAGAAAACAAAGGGGGGTCTATATACAATGTGTGCAAAAGGCATGAGGAGGTAGGCAAATAATTACAATTTTGCAGATTAACACTGGAGTGATAAAAGATCAGATGGTCATGTACAGGTAGAGATATTGGTGTGCAGAAGAGCAGAAAAGTAAATAAATAAAAACAGTATGGGGATGAGGTATGTGAAAAGGGTGGGCTATTTACCAATAGACTATGTACAGCTGCAGCGATCGGTTAGCTGCTCAGATAGCTGATGTTTGAAGTTGGTGAGGGAGATAAAAGTCTCCAACTTCAGCGATTTTTGCAATTCATTCCAGTCACAGGCAGCAGAGTACTGGAACGAAAGGCGGCCAAATGAGGTGTTGGCTTTAGGGATGATCAGTGAGATACACCTGCTGGAGCGCGTGCTACGGATGGGTGTTGCCATCGTGACCAGTGAGCTGAGATAAGGCGGAGCTTTACCTAGCATAGACTTGTAGATGACCTGGAGCCAGTGGGTCTGGCGACGAATATGTAGCGAGGGCCAGCCGACTAGAGCATACAAGTCGCAGTGGTGGGTGGTATAAGGTGCTTTAGTGACAAAACGGATGGCACTGTGATAGACTGCATCCAGTTTGCTGAGTAGAGTGTTGGAAGCCATTTTGTAGATGACATCGCCGAAGTCGAGGATCGGTAGGATAGTCAGTTTTACTAGGGTAAGCTTGGCGGCTTGAGTGAAGGAGGCTTTGTTGCGGAATAGAAAGCCGACTCTTGATTTGATTTTCGATTGGAGATGTTTGATATGAGTCTGGAAGGAGAGTTTGCAGTCTAGCCAGACACCTAGGTACTTATAGACGTCCACATATTCTAGGTCGGAACCATCCAGGGTGGTGATGCTAGTCGGGCATGCAGGTGCAGGCAGCGACCGGTTGAAAAGCATGCATTTGGTTTTACTAGCGTTTAAGAGCAGTTGGAGGCCACGGAAGGAGTGTTGTATGGCATTGAAGCTTGTTTGGAGGTTAGATAGCACAGTGTCCAAAGACGGGCCGAAAGTATATAGAATGGTGTCGTCTGCGTAGAGGTGGATCAGGGAATCGCCCGCAGCAAGAGCAACATCATTGATATACACAGAGAAAAGAGTCGGCCCGAGAATTGAACCCTGTGGCACCCCCATAGAGACTGCCAGAGGACCGGACAGCATGCCCTCCGATTTGACACACTGAACTCTGTCTGCAAAGTAATTGGTGAACCAGGCAAGGCAGTCATCCGAAAAACCGAGGCTACTGAGTCTGCCGATAAGAATATGGTGATTGACAGAGTCGAAAGCCTTGGCAAGGTCGATGAAGACGGCTGCACAGTACTGTCTTTTATCGATGGCGGTTATGATGTCGTTTAGTACCTTGAGTGTGGCTGAGGTGCACCCATGACCGGCTCGGAAACCAGATTGCACAGCGGAGAAGGTACGGTGGGATTCGAGATGGTCAGTGACCTGTTTGTTGACTTGGCTTTCGAAGACCTTAGATAGGCAGGGCAGGATGGATATAGGTCTGTAACAGTTTGGGTCCAGGGTGTCTCCCCCTTTGAAGAGGGGGATGACTGCGGCAGCTTTCCAATCCTTGGGGATCTCAGACGAGATGAAAGAGAGGTTGAACAGGCTGGTAATAGGGGTTGCGACAATGGTGGCAGATAGTTTCAGAAATAGAGGGTCCAGATTGTCAAGCCCAGCTGATTTGTACGGGTCCAGGTTTTGCAGCTCTTTCAGAACATCTGCTATCTGGATTTGGGTAAAGGAGAACCTGGAGAGGCTTGGGCGAGGAGCTGCGGGGGGGGCGGAGCTGTTGGCCGAGGTTGAAGTAGCCAGGCGGAAGGCATGGCCAGCCGTTGAGAAATGCTTATTGAAGTTTTCGATAATCATGGATTTATCAGTGGTGACCGTGTTACCTAGCCTCAGTGCAGTGGGCAGCTGGGAGGAGGTGCTCTTGTTCTCCATGGACTTCACAGTGTCCCAGAACTTTTTGGAGTTGGAGCTACAGGATGCAAACTTCTGCCTGAAGAAGCTGGCCTTAGCTTTCCTGACTGACTGCGTGTATTGGTTCCGGACTTCCCTGAACAGTTGCATATCACGGGGACTATTCGATGCTATTGCAGTCCGCCACAGGATGTTTTTGTGCTGGTCGAGGGCAGTCAGGTCTGGGGTGAACCAAGGGCTGTATCTGTTCTTAGTTCTGCATTTTTTGAACGGAGCATGCTTATCTAAAATGGTGAGGAAGTTACTTTTAAAGAATGACCAGGCATCCTCAACTGACGGGATGAGGTCAATGTCCTTCCAGGATACCCGGGCCAGGTCGATTAGAAAGGCCTGCTCACAGAAGTGTTTTAGGGAGCGTTTGACAGTGATGAGGGGTGGTCGTTTGACTGCGGCTCCGTAGCGGATACAGGCAATGAGGCAGTGATCGCTGAGATCCTGGTTGAAGACAGCGGAGGTGTATTTGGAGGGCCAGTTGGTCAGGATGACGTCTATGAGGGTGCCCTTGTTTACAGAGTTAGGGTTGTACCTGGTGGGTTCCTTGATGATTTGTGTGAGATTGAGGGCATCTAGCTTAGATTGTAGGACTGGCGGGGTGTTAAGCATATCCCAGTTTAGGTCACCTAACAGAACAAACTCTGAAGCTAGATGGGGGGCGATCAATTCACAAATGGTGTCCAGGGCACAGCTGGGAGCTGAGGGGGGTCGGTAGCAGGCGGCAACCGTGAGAGACTTATTTCTGGAGAGAGTAATTTTCAAATTAGTAGTTCGAACTGTTTGGGTATGGACCTGGAAAGTATGACATTACTTTGCAGGCTATCTCTGCAGTAAACTGCAACTCCTCCCCCTTTGGCAGTTCTATCTTGACGGAAGATGTTATAGTTGGGTATGGAAATCTCTGAATTTTTGGTGGCCTTCCTGAGCCAGGATTCAGACACAGCAAGGACATCAGGGTTAGCAGAGTGTGCTAAAGCAGTGAGTAAGACAAACTTAGGGAGGAGGCTTCTGATGTTGACATGCATGAAACCAAGGCTTTTTCGATCACAGAAGTCAACAAATGAGGGTGCCTGGGGACATGCAGGGCCTGGGTTTACCTCCACATCACCCGCGGAACAGAGAAGGAGTAGTATGAGGGTGCGGCTAAAGGCTATCAAAACTGGTCGCCTAGAGCGTTGGGGACAGAGAATAAGAGGAGCAGGTTTCTGGGCATGGTAGAATATATTCAGGGCATAATGCGCAGACAGGGTTATGGTGGGGTGCGGGTACAGTGGAGGTAAGCCCAGGCACTAGGTGATGATGAGAGAGGTTGTATCTCTGGACATGCTGGTAGTAATGGGTGAGGTCACCGCATGTGTGGGAGGTGGGACAAAGGAGTTATCAGGGGTATGAAGAGTGGAACTAGGGGCTCCATTGTGAACTAAAACAATGATAACTAACCTGAACAACAGTATACAAGGCATATTGACATTTGAGAGAGACATACAGCGAGGCATACAGTAATCACAGGTGTTGAATTGGGAAAGCTAGCTAAAACAGTAGGTGAGACAACAGCTAATCAGCTAGCACAACAAAGCAGGTAAAATGGCGTAGACTAGGCAACGGGGCCAAACAGATAAAACAAACAAGCAGAATGGAGTACGTGATTTATGGACAGTCCAGCCGTGCATCAGCTATGTAGGCCAAGAGATCAGTGTCCAGGGGGCAGCGGTGGATGGGGAAGGGAAGCTGGACTGGCGAGTGTTATCAGGTTAAAAAAACGAACAATGACTAAATAGCTTGTAGCTAGTTAGCTGGTTAGCTTCTGGAGGTTCTTGAGTGTGTTCTAAAAATAAATAAAAAATAATAGCGGATTCCGTATCACATTGGGTGAGGCAGGTTTCCGGAAGGTTATAAACAAATTAAAGTCAAAGAGATAGAAAGTAAATATGGGTCCGGTGGGCGTTTGGGACGCGGCGATTCAGGCGGTTAGCAGGCCTGTGCTAACAAGCTAACAGTTTGTTAGGCCCGGGCTAGACAAGGTAGCAGTTAGCGGACCGGAGCTGGACAAGCTAGCAGTTAGCAGGCCGAATTCGCAAGCAGGGAGATAGCGAGGCTAGAGAGTTAGCCTTTGGGGGACGTCGCGATGGGGTGAGTCTGTTTATTCCTCTTCATGCGGTGACATCGATTAGACCGGTCGTGGGCCCGGGTATTGTAGCTCAGGAGTATGCCTACGGTGGTAGCGCAGGCCGGGCTAGCTTCAAGCTAAGTGGGTGGCAAACGCTAGCCAGGGGTAATCCTCCAGGGTTGCGGTTTAGCTAGATAGCTAGTGTGAAGATCCAGCGTATTTGGAAGCTTAGGTTTAGCAAATGTTTTTAAAGGGATTGCTATGTAAAAAACGAAAAATATGTAAAAAAACGAAAAATAAACAAAATATAAACAAAATATACAGGGACACGACACGACAGGACGACTTACTGCTACGCCAGAGACAGTAGATCTAGCTGGTTTGTCATAATATAATAGAGACAGTAGATCTACCTGGTCTGTCATAATACAATAGAGACAGTAGATCTACCTGGTATGTCATGGTACAATGGAGATAGTAGATCTAGCTGGTCTGTCATAATATAATAGAGACAATAGATCTAGCTGGTCTGTCATAATATAATAGAGACAGTAGATCTAGCTGGTCTGTCATAATATAATAGAGACAGTAGATCTAGCTGGTCTGTCATAATATAATAGAGACAGTAGATCTAGCTGGTCTGTCATAATATAATAGAGACAGTAGATCTAGCTGGTCTGTCATAATATAATAGAGACAGTAGATCTAGCTGGTCTGTCATAATATAATAGAGACAGTAGATCTAGCTGGTCTGTCATAATATAATAGAGACAGTAGATCTAGCTGGTCTGTCATAATATAATAGAGACAGTAGATCTAGCTGGTCTGTCATAATATAATAGAGACAGTAGATCTAGCTGGTCTGTCATAATATAATAGAGACAGTAGCTGGTCTGTCATAATATAATAGAGACAGTAGATCTAGCTGGTCTGTCATAATATAATAGAGACAGTAGATCTAGCTGGTCTGTCATAATATAATAGAGACAGTAGATCTAGCTGGTCTGTCATAATATAATAGAGACAGTAGATCTAGCTGGTCTGTCATAATATAATAGAGACAGTAGATCTAGCTGGTCTGTCATAATATAATAGAGACAGTAGATCTAGCTGGTCTGTCATAATATAATAGAGACAGTAGATCTAGCTGGTCTGTCATAATATAATAGAGACAGTAGATCTAGCTGGTCTGTCATAATATAATAGAGACAGTAGATCTAGCTGGTCTGTCATAATATAATAGAGACAGTAGATCTAGCTGGTCTGTCATAATATAATAGAGACAGTAGATCTAGCTGGTCTGTCATAATATAATAGAGACAGTAGATCTAGCTGGTCTGTCATAATATAATAGAGACAGTAGATCTAGCTGGTCTGTCATAATATAATAGAGACAGTAGATCTAGCTGGTCTGTCATAATATAATAGAGACAGTAGATCTAGCTGGTCTGTCATAATATAATAGAGACAGTAGATCTAGCTGGTCTGTCATAATATAATAGAGACAGTAGATCTAGCTGGTCTGTCATAATATAATAGAGACAGTAGATCTAGCTGGTCTGTCATAATATAATAGAGACAGTAGATCTAGCTGGTCTGTCATAATATAATAGAGACAGTAGATCTAGCTGGTCTGTCATAATATAATAGAGACAGTAGATCTAGCTGGTCTGTCATAATATAATAGAGACAGTAGATCTAGCTGGTCTGTCATAATATAATAGAGACAGTAGATCTAGCTGGTCTGTCATAATATAATAGAGACAGTAGATCTAGCTGGTCTGTCATAATATAATAGAGACAGTAGATCTAGCTGGTCTGTCATAATATAATAGAGACAGTAGATCTAGCTGGTCTGTCATAATATAATAGAGACAGTAGATCTAGCTGGTCTGTCATAATATAATAGAGACAGTAGATCTAGCTGGTCTGTCATAATATAATAGAGACAGTAGATCTAGCTGGTCTGTCATAATATAATAGAGACAGTAGATCTAGCTGGTCTGTCATAATATAATAGAGACAGTAGATCTAGCTGGTCTGTCATAATATAATAGAGACAGTAGATCTAGCTGGTCTGTCATAATATAATAGAGACAGTAGATCTAGCTGGTCTGTCATAATATAATAGAGACAGTAGATCTAGCTGGTCTGTCATAATATAATAGAGACAGTAGATCTAGCTGGTCTGTCATAATATAATAGAGACAGTAGATCTAGCTGGTCTGTCATAATATAATAGAGACAGTAGATCTAGCTGGTCTGTCATAATATAATAGAGACAGTAGATCTAGCTGGTCTGTCATAATATAATAGAGACAGTAGATCTAGCTGGTCTGTCATAATATAATAGAGACAGTAGATCTAGCTGGTCTGTCATAATATAATAGAGACAGTAGATCTAGCTGGTCTGTCATAATATAATAGAGACAGTAGATCTAGCTGGTCTGTCATAATATAATAGAGACAGTAGATCTAGCTGGTCTGTCATAATATAATAGAGACAGTAGATCTAGCTGGTCTGTCATAATATAATAGAGACAGTAGATCTAGCTGGTCTGTCATAATATAATAGAGACAGTAGATCTAGCTGGTCTGTCATAATATAATAGAGACAGTAGATCTAGCTGGTCTGTCATAATATAATAGAGACAGTAGATCTAGCTGGTCTGTCATAATATAATAGAGACAGTAGATCTAGCTGGTCTGTCATAATATAATAGAGACAGTAGATCTAGCTGGTCTGTCATAATATAATAGAGACAGTAGATCTAGCTGGTCTGTCATAATATAATAGAGACAGTAGATCTAGCTGGTCTGTCATAATATAATAGAGACAGTAGATCTAGCTGGTCTGTCATAATATAATAGAGACAGTAGATCTAGCTGGTCTGTCATAATATAATAGAGACAGTAGATCTAGCTGGTCTGTCATAATATAATAGAGACAGTAGATCTAGCTGGTCTGTCATAATATAATAGAGACAGTAGATCTAGCTGGTCTGTCATAATATAATAGAGACAGTAGATCTAGCTGGTCTGTCATAATATAATAGAGACAGTAGATCTAGCTGGTCTGTCATAATATAATAGAGACAGTAGATCTAGCTGGTCTGTCATAATATAATAGAGACAGTAGATCTAGCTGGTCTGTCATAATATAATAGAGACAGTAGATCTAGCTGGTCTGTCATAATATAATAGAGACAGTAGATCTAGCTGGTCTGTCATAATATAATAGAGACAGTAGATCTAGCTGGTCTGTCATAATATAATAGAGACAGTAGATCTAGCTGGTCTGTCATAATATAATAGAGACAGTAGATCTAGCTGGTCTGTCATAATATAATAGAGACAGTAGATCTAGCTGGTCTGTCATAATATAATAGAGACAGTAGATCTAGCTGGTCTGTCATAATATAATAGAGACAGTAGATCTAGCTGGTCTGTCATAATATAATAGAGACAGTAGATCTAGCTGGTCTGTCATAATATAATAGAGACAGTAGATCTAGCTGGTCTGTCATAATATAATAGAGACAGTAGATCTAGCTGGTCTGTCATAATATAATAGAGACAGTAGATCTAGCTGGTCTGTCATAATATAATAGAGACAGTAGATCTAGCTGGTCTGTCATAATATAATAGAGACAGTAGATCTAGCTGGTCTGTCATAATATAATAGAGACAGTAGATCTAGCTGGTCTGTCATAATATAATAGAGACAGTAGATCTAGCTGGTCTGTCATAATATAATAGAGACAGTAGATCTAGCTGGTCTGTCATAATATAATAGAGACAGTAGATCTAGCTGGTCTGTCATAATATAATAGAGACAGTAGATCTAGCTGGTCTGTCATAATATAATAGAGACAGTAGATCTAGCTGGTCTGTCATAATATAATAGAGACAGTAGATCTAGCTGGTCTGTCATAATATAATAGAGACAGTAGATCTAGCTGGTCTGTCATAATATAATAGAGACAGTAGATCTAGCTGGTCTGTCATAATATAATAGAGACAGTAGATCTAGCTGGTCTGTCATAATATAATAGAGACAGTAGATCTAGCTGGTCTGTCATAATATAATAGAGACAGTAGATCTAGCTGGTCTGTCATAATATAATAGAGACAGTAGATCTAGCTGGTCTGTCATAATATAATAGAGACAGTAGATCTAGCTGGTCTGTCATAATATAATAGAGACAGTAGATCTAGCTGGTCTGTCATAATATAATAGAGACAGTAGATCTAGCTGGTCTGTCATAATATAATAGAGACAGTAGATCTAGCTGGTCTGTCATAATATAATAGAGACAGTAGATCTAGCTGGTCTGTCATAATATAATAGAGACAGTAGATCTAGCTGGTCTGTCATAATATAATAGAGACAGTAGATCTAGCTGGTCTGTCATAATATAATAGAGACAGTAGATCTAGCTGGTCTGTCATAATATAATAGAGACAGTAGATCTAGCTGGTCTGTCATAATATAATAGAGACAGTAGATCTAGCTGGTCTGTCATAATATAATAGAGACAGTAGATCTAGCTGGTCTGTCATAATATAATAGAGACAGTAGATCTAGCTGGTCTGTCATAATATAATAGAGACAGTAGATCTAGCTGGTCTGTCATAATATAATAGAGACAGTAGATCTAGCTGGTCTGTCATAATATAATAGAGACAGTAGATCTAGCTGGTCTGTCATAATATAATAGAGACAGTAGATCTAGCTGGTCTGTCATAATATAATAGAGACAGTAGATCTAGCTGGTCTGTCATAATATAATAGAGACAGTAGATCTAGCTGGTCTGTCATAATATAATAGAGACAGTAGATCTAGCTGGTCTGTCATAATATAATAGAGACAGTAGATCTAGCTGGTCTGTCATAATATAATAGAGACAGTAGATCTAGCTGGTCTGTCATAATATAATAGAGACAGTAGATCTAGCTGGTCTGTCATAATATAATAGAGACAGTAGATCTAGCTGGTCTGTCATAATATAATAGAGACAGTAGATCTAGCTGGTCTGTCATAATATAATAGAGACAGTAGATCTAGCTGGTCTGTCATAATATAATAGAGACAGTAGATCTAGCTGGTCTGTCATAATATAATAGAGACAGTAGATCTAGCTGGTCTGTCATAATATAATAGAGACAGTAGATCTAGCTGGTCTGTCATAATATAATAGAGACAGTAGATCTAGCTGGTCTGTCATAATATAATAGAGACAGTAGATCTAGCTGGTCTGTCATAATATAATAGAGACAGTAGATCTAGCTGGTCTGTCATAATATAATAGAGACAGTAGATCTAGCTGGTCTGTCATAATATAATAGAGACAGTAGATCTAGCTGGTCTGTCATAATATAATAGAGACAGTAGATCTAGCTGGTCTGTCATAATATAATAGAGACAGTAGATCTAGCTGGTCTGTCATAATATAATAGAGACAGTAGATCTAGCTGGTCTGTCATAATATAATAGAGACAGTAGATCTAGCTGGTCTGTCATAATATAATAGAGACAGTAGATCTAGCTGGTCTGTCATAATATAATAGAGACAGTAGATCTAGCTGGTCTGTCATAATATAATAGAGACAGTAGATCTAGCTGGTCTGTCATAATATAATAGAGACAGTAGATCTAGCTGGTCTGTCATAATATAATAGAGACAGTAGATCTAGCTGGTCTGTCATAATATAATAGAGACAGTAGATCTAGCTGGTCTGTCATAATATAATAGAGACAGTAGATCTAGCTGGTCTGTCATAATATAATAGAGACAGTAGATCTAGCTGGTCTGTCATAATATAATAGAGACAGTAGATCTAGCTGGTCTGTCATAATATAATAGAGACAGTAGATCTAGCTGGTCTGTCATAATATAATAGAGACAGTAGATCTAGCTGGTCTGTCATAATATAATAGAGACAGTAGATCTAGCTGGTCTGTCATAATATAATAGAGACAGTAGATCTAGCTGGTCTGTCATAATATAATAGAGACAGTAGATCTAGCTGGTCTGTCATAATATAATAGAGACAGTAGATCTAGCTGGTCTGTCATAATATAATAGAGACAGTAGATCTAGCTGGTCTGTCATAATATAATAGAGACAGTAGATCTAGCTGGTCTGTCATAATATAATAGAGACAGTAGATCTAGCTGGTCTGTCATAATATAATAGAGACAGTAGATCTAGCTGGTCTGTCATAATATAATAGAGACAGTAGATCTAGCTGGTCTGTCATAATATAATAGAGACAGTAGATCTAGCTGGTCTGTCATAATATAATAGAGACAGTAGATCTAGCTGGTCTGTCATAATATAATAGAGACAGTAGATCTAGCTGGTCTGTCATAATATAATAGAGACAGTAGATCTAGCTGGTCTGTCATAATATAATAGAGACAGTAGATCTAGCTGGTCTGTCATAATATAATAGAGACAGTAGATCTAGCTGGTCTGTCATAATATAATAGAGACAGTAGATCTAGCTGGTCTGTCATAATATAATAGAGACAGTAGATCTAGCTGGTCTGTCATAATATAATAGAGACAGTAGATCTAGCTGGTCTGTCATAATATAATAGAGACAGTAGATCTAGCTGGTCTGTCATAATATAATAGAGACAGTAGATCTAGCTGGTCTGTCATAATATAATAGAGACAGTAGATCTAGCTGGTCTGTCATAATATAATAGAGACAGTAGATCTAGCTGGTCTGTCATAATATAATAGAGACAGTAGATCTAGCTGGTCTGTCATAATATAATAGAGACAGTAGATCTAGCTGGTCTGTCATAATATAATAGAGACAGTAGATCTAGCTGGTCTGTCATAATATAATAGAGACAGTAGATCTAGCTGGTCTGTCATAATATAATAGAGACAGTAGATCTAGCTGGTCTGTCATAATATAATAGAGACAGTAGATCTAGCTGGTCTGTCATAATATAATAGAGACAGTAGATCTAGCTGGTCTGTCATAATATAATAGAGACAGTAGATCTAGCTGGTCTGTCATAATATAATAGAGACAGTAGATCTAGCTGGTCTGTCATAATATAATAGAGACAGTAGATCTAGCTGGTCTGTCATAATATAATAGAGACAGTAGATCTAGCTGGTCTGTCATAATATAATAGAGACAGTAGATCTAGCTGGTCTGTCATAATATAATAGAGACAGTAGATCTAGCTGGTCTGTCATAATATAATAGAGACAGTAGATCTAGCTGGTCTGTCATAATATAATAGAGACAGTAGATCTAGCTGGTCTGTCATAATATAATAGAGACAGTAGATCTAGCTGGTCTGTCATAATATAATAGAGACAGTAGATCTAGCTGGTCTGTCATAATATAATAGAGACAGTAGATCTAGCTGGTCTGTCATAATATAATAGAGACAGTAGATCTAGCTGGTCTGTCATAATATAATAGAGACAGTAGATCTAGCTGGTCTGTCATAATATAATAGAGACAGTAGATCTAGCTGGTCTGTCATAATATAATAGAGACAGTAGATCTAGCTGGTCTGTCATAATATAATAGAGACAGTAGATCTAGCTGGTCTGTCATAATATAATAGAGACAGTAGATCTAGCTGGTCTGTCATAATATAATAGAGACAGTAGATCTAGCTGGTCTGTCATAATATAATAGAGACAGTAGATCTAGCTGGTCTGTCATAATATAATAGAGACAGTAGATCTAGCTGGTCTGTCATAATATAATAGAGACAGTAGATCTAGCTGGTCTGTCATAATATAATAGAGACAGTAGATCTAGCTGGTCTGTCATAATATAATAGAGACAGTAGATCTAGCTGGTCTGTCATAATATAATAGAGACAGTAGATCTAGCTGGTCTGTCATAATATAATAGAGACAGTAGATCTAGCTGGTCTGTCATAATATAATAGAGACAGTAGATCTAGCTGGTCTGTCATAATATAATAGAGACAGTAGATCTAGCTGGTCTGTCATAATATAATAGAGACAGTAGATCTAGCTGGTCTGTCATAATATAATAGAGACAGTAGATCTAGCTGGTCTGTCATAATATAATAGAGACAGTAGATCTAGCTGGTCTGTCATAATATAATAGAGACAGTAGATCTAGCTGGTCTGTCATAATATAATAGAGACAGTAGATCTAGCTGGTCTGTCATAATATAATAGAGACAGTAGATCTAGCTGGTCTGTCATAATATAATAGAGACAGTAGATCTAGCTGGTCTGTCATAATATAATAGAGACAGTAGATCTAGCTGGTCTGTCATAATATAATAGAGACAGTAGATCTAGCTGGTCTGTCATAATATAATAGAGACAGTAGATCTAGCTGGTCTGTCATAATATAATAGAGACAGTAGATCTAGCTGGTCTGTCATAATATAATAGAGACAGTAGATCTAGCTGGTCTGTCATAATATAATAGAGACAGTAGATCTAGCTGGTCTGTCATAATATAATAGAGACAGTAGATCTAGCTGGTCTGTCATAATATAATAGAGACAGTAGATCTAGCTGGTCTGTCATAATATAATAGAGACAGTAGATCTAGCTGGTCTGTCATAATATAATAGAGACAGTAGATCTAGCTGGTCTGTCATAATATAATAGAGACAGTAGATCTAGCTGGTCTGTCATAATATAATAGAGACAGTAGATCTAGCTGGTCTGTCATAATATAATAGAGACAGTAGATCTAGCTGGTCTGTCATAATATAATAGAGACAGTAGATCTAGCTGGTCTGTCATAATATAATAGAGACAGTAGATCTAGCTGGTCTGTCATAATATAATAGAGACAGTAGATCTAGCTGGTCTGTCATAATATAATAGAGACAGTAGATCTAGCTGGTCTGTCATAATATAATAGAGACAGTAGATCTAGCTGGTCTGTCATAATATAATAGAGACAGTAGATCTAGCTGGTCTGTCATAATATAATAGAGACAGTAGATCTAGCTGGTCTGTCATAATATAATAGAGACAGTAG
This sequence comes from Oncorhynchus kisutch, assembly GCF_002021735.2. Lineage (NCBI taxonomy): Eukaryota > Metazoa > Chordata > Actinopteri > Salmoniformes > Salmonidae > Oncorhynchus > Oncorhynchus kisutch. Next base: position 27,367 of record NW_022262456.1, read on the forward strand.
ATCTAGCTGGTCTGTCATAATATAATAGAGACAGTAGATCTAGCTGGTCTGTCATAATATAATAGAGACAGTAGATCTAGCTGGTCTGTCATAATATAATAGAGACAGTAGATCTAGCTGGTCTGTCATAATATAATAGAGACAGTAGATCTAGCTGGTCTGTCATAATATAATAGAGACAGTAGATCTAGCTGGTCTGTCATAATATAATAGAGACAGTAGATCTAGCTGGTCTGTCATAATATAATAGAGACAGTAGATCTAGCTGGTCTGTCATAATATAATAGAGACAGTAGATCTAGCTGGTCTGTCATAATATAATAGAGACAGTAGATCTAGCTGGTCTGTCATAATATAATAGAGACAGTAGATCTAGCTGGTCTGTCATAATATAATAGAGACAGTAGATCTAGCTGGTCTGTCATAATATAATAGAGACAGTAGATCTAGCTGGTCTGTCATAATATAATAGAGACAGTAGATCTAGCTGGTCTGTCATAATATAATAGAGACAGTAGATCTAGCTGGTCTGTCATAATATAATAGAGACAGTAGATCTAGCTGGTCTGTCATAATATAATAGAGACAGTAGATCTAGCTGGTCTGTCATAATATAATAGAGACAGTAGATCTAGCTGGTCTGTCATAATATAATAGAGACAGTAGATCTAGCTGGTCTGTCATAATATAATAGAGACAGTAGATCTAGCTGGTCTGTCATAATATAATAGAGACAGTAGATCTAGCTGGTCTGTCATAATATAATAGAGACAGTAGATCTAGCTGGTCTGTCATAATATAATAGAGACAGTAGATCTAGCTGGTCTGTCATAATATAATAGAGACAGTAGATCTAGCTGGTCTGTCATAATATAATAGAGACAGTAGATCTAGCTGGTCTGTCATAATATAATAGAGACAGTAGATCTAGCTGGTCTGTCATAATATAATAGAGACAGTAGATCTAGCTGGTCTGTCATAATATAATAGAGACAGTAGATCTAGCTGGTCTGTCATAATATAATAGAGACAGTAGATCTAGCTGGTCTGTCATAATATAATAGAGACAGTAGATCTAGCTGGTCTGTCATAATATAATAGAGACAGTAGATCTAGCTGGTCTGTCATAATATAATAGAGACAGTAGATCTAGCTGGTCTGTCATAATATAATAGAGACAGTAGATCTAGCTGGTCTGTCATAATATAATAGAGACAGTAGATCTAGCTGGTCTGTCATAATATAATAGAGACAGTAGATCTAGCTGGTCTGTCATAATATAATAGAGACAGTAGATCTAGCTGGTCTGTCATAATATAATAGAGACAGTAGATCTAGCTGGTCTGTCATAATATAATAGAGACAGTAGATCTAGCTGGTCTGTCATAATATAATAGAGACAGTAGATCTAGCTGGTCTGTCATAATATAATAGAGACAGTAGATCTAGCTGGTCTGTCATAATATAATAGAGACAGTAGATCTAGCTGGTCTGTCATAATATAATAGAGACAGTAGATCTAGCTGGTCTGTCATAATATAATAGAGACAGTAGATCTAGCTGGTCTGTCATAATATAATAGAGACAGTAGATCTAGCTGGTCTGTCATAATATAATAGAGACAGTAGATCTAGCTGGTCTGTCATAATATAATAGAGACAGTAGATCTAGCTGGTCTGTCATAATATAATAGAGACAGTAGATCTAGCTGGTCTGTCATAATATAATAGAGACAGTAGATCTAGCTGGTCTGTCATAATATAATAGAGACAGTAGATCTAGCTGGTCTGTCATAATATAATAGAGACAGTAGATCTAGCTGGTCTGTCATAATATAATAGAGACAGTAGATCTAGCTGGTCTGTCATAATATAATAGAGACAGTAGATCTAGCTGGTCTGTCATAATATAATAGAGACAGTAGATCTAGCTGGTCTGTCATAATATAATAGAGACAGTAGATCTAGCTGGTCTGTCATAATATAATAGAGACAGTAGATCTAGCTGGTCTGTCATAATATAATAGAGACAGTAGATCTAGCTGGTCTGTCATAATATAATAGAGACAGTAGATCTAGCTGGTCTGTCATAATATAATAGAGACAGTAGATCTAGCTGGTCTGTCATAATATAATAGAGACAGTAGATCTAGCTGGTCTGTCATAATATAATAGAGACAGTAGATCTAGCTGGTCTGTCATAATATAATAGAGACAGTAGATCTAGCTGGTCTGTCATAATATAATAGAGACAGTAGATCTAGCTGGTCTGTCATAATATAATAGAGACAGTAGATCTAGCTGGTCTGTCATAATATAATAGAGACAGTAGATCTAGCTGGTCTGTCATAATATAATAGAGACAGTAGATCTAGCTGGTCTGTCATAATATAATAGAGACAGTAGATCTAGCTGGTCTGTCATAATATAATAGAGACAGTAGATCTAGCTGGTCTGTCATAATATAATAGAGACAGTAGATCTAGCTGGTCTGTCATAATATAATAGAGACAGTAGATCTAGCTGGTCTGTCATAATATAATAGAGACAGTAGATCTAGCTGGTCTGTCATAATATAATAGAGACAGTAGATCTAGCTGGTCTGTCATAATATAATAGAGACAGTAGATCTAGCTGGTCTGTCATAATATAATAGAGACAGTAGATCTAGCTGGTCTGTCATAATATAATAGAGACAGTAGATCTAGCTGGTCTGTCATAATATAATAGAGACAGTAGATCTAGCTGGTCTGTCATAATATAATAGAGACAGTAGATCTAGCTGGTCTGTCATAATATAATAGAGACAGTAGATCTAGCTGGTCTGTCATAATATAATAGAGACAGTAGATCTAGCTGGTCTGTCATAATATAATAGAGACAGTAGATCTAGCTGGTCTGTCATAATATAATAGAGACAGTAGATCTAGCTGGTCTGTCATAATATAATAGAGACAGTAGATCTAGCTGGTCTGTCATAATATAATAGAGACAGTAGATCTAGCTGGTCTGTCATAATATAATAGAGACAGTAGATCTAGCTGGTCTGTCATAATATAATAGAGACAGTAGATCTAGCTGGTCTGTCATAATATAATAGAGACAGTAGATCTAGCTGGTCTGTCATAATATAATAGAGACAGTAGATCTAGCTGGTCTGTCATAATATAATAGAGACAGTAGATCTAGCTGGTCTGTCATAATATAATAGAGACAGTAGATCTAGCTGGTCTGTCATAATATAATAGAGACAGTAGATCTAGCTGGTCTGTCATAATATAATAGAGACAGTAGATCTAGCTGGTCTGTCATAATATAATAGAGACAGTAGATCTAGCTGGTCTGTCATAATATAATAGAGACAGTAGATCTAGCTGGTCTGTCATAATATAATAGAGACAGTAGATCTAGCTGGTCTGTCATAATATAATAGAGACAGTAGATCTAGCTGGTCTGTCATAATATAATAGAGACAGTAGATCTAGCTGGTCTGTCATAATATAATAGAGACAGTAGATCTAGCTGGTCTGTCATAATATAATAGAGACAGTAGATCTAGCTGGTCTGTCATAATATAATAGAGACAGTAGATCTAGCTGGTCTGTCATAATATAATAGAGACAGTAGATCTAGCTGGTCTGTCATAATATAATAGAGACAGTAGATCTAGCTGGTCTGTCATAATATAATAGAGACAGTAGATCTAGCTGGTCTGTCATAATATAATAGAGACAGTAGATCTAGCTGGTCTGTCATAATATAATAGAGACAGTAGATCTAGCTGGTCTGTCATAATATAATAGAGACAGTAGATCTAGCTGGTCTGTCATAATATAATAGAGACAGTAGATCTAGCTGGTCTGTCATAATATAATAGAGACAGTAGATCTAGCTGGTCTGTCATAATATAATAGAGACAGTAGATCTAGCTGGTCTGTCATAATATAATAGAGACAGTAGATCTAGCTGGTCTGTCATAATATAATAGAGACAGTAGATCTAGCTGGTCTGTCATAATATAATAGAGACAGTAGATCTAGCTGGTCTGTCATAATATAATAGAGACAGTAGATCTAGCTGGTCTGTCATAATATAATAGAGACAGTAGATCTAGCTGGTCTGTCATAATATAGAGACAGTAGATCTAGCTGGTCTGTCATAATATAATAGAGACAGTAGATCTAGCTGGTCTGTCATATATAATAGAGACAGTAGATCTAGCTGGTCTGTCATAATATAATAGAGACAGTAGATCTAGCTGGTCTGTCATAATATAATAGAGACAGTAGATCTAGCTGGTCTGTCATAATATAATAGAGACAGTAGATCTAGCTGGTCTGTCATAATATAATAGAGACAGTAGATCTAGCTGGTCTGTCATAATATAATAGAGACAGTAGATCTAGCTGGTCTGTCATAATATAATAGAGACAGTAGATCTAGCTGGTCTGTCATAATATAATAGAGACAGTAGATCTAGCTGGTCTGTCATAATATAATAGAGACAGTAGATCTAGCTGGTCTGTCATAATATAATAGAGACAGTAGATCTAGCTGGTCTGTCATAATATAATAGAGACAGTAGATCTAGCTGGTCTGTCATAATATAATAGAGACAGTAGATCTAGCTGGTCTGTCATAATATAATAGAGACAGTAGATCTAGCTGGTCTGTCATAATATAATAGAGACAGTAGATCTAGCTGGTCTGTCATAATATAATAGAGACAGTAGATCTAGCTGGTCTGTCATAATATAATAGAGACAGTAGATCTAGCTGGTCTGTCATATATAATAGAGACAGTAGATCTAGCTGGTCTGTCATAATATAATAGAGACAGTAGATCTAGCTGGTCTGTCATAATATAATAGAGACAGTAGATCTAGCTGGTCTGTCATAATATAATAGAGACAGTAGATCTAGCTGGTCTGTCATAATATAATAGAGACAGTAGATCTAGCTGGTCTGTCATAATATAATAGAGACAGTAGATCTAGCTGGTCTGTCATAATATAATAGAGACAGTAGATCTAGCTGGTCTGTCATAATATAATAGAGACAGTAGATCTAGCTGGTCTGTCATAATATAATAGAGACAGTAGATCTAGCTGGTCTGTCATAATATAATAGAGACAGTAGATCTAGCTGGTCTGTCATAATATAATAGAGACAGTAGATCTAGCTGGTCTGTCATAATATAATAGAGACAGTAGATCTAGCTGGTCTGTCATATATAATAGAGACAGTAGATCTAGCTGGTCTGTCATAATATAATAGAGACAGTAGATCTAGCTGGTCTGTCATAATATAATAGAGACAGTAGATCTAGCTGGTCTGTCATAATATAATAGAGACAGTAGATCTAGCTGGTCTGTCATAATATAATAGAGACAGTAGATCTAGCTGGTCTGTCATAATATAATAGACAGTAGATCTAGCTGGTCTGTCATATTATAATAGAGACAGTAGATCTAGCTGGTCTGTCATAATATAATAGAGACAGTAGATCTAGCTGGTCTGTCATAATATAATAGAGACAGTAGATCTAGCTGGTCTGTCATAATATAATAGAGACAGTAGATCTAGCTGGTCTGTCATAATATAATAGAGACAGTAGATCTAGCTGGTCTGTCATAATATAATAGAGACAGTAGATCTAGCTGGTCTGTCATAATATAATAGAGACAGTAGATCTAGCTGGTCTGTCATATATAATAGAGACAGTAGATCTAGCTGGTCTGTCATAATATAATAGAGACAGTAGATCTAGCTGGTCTGTCATAATATAATAGAGACAGTAGATCTAGCTGGTCTGTCATAATATAATAGAGACAGTAGATCTAGCTGGTCTGTCATATATAATAGAGACAGTAGATCTAGCTGGTCTGTCATAATATAATAGAGACAGTAGATCTAGCTGGTCTGTCATATTATAATAGAGACAGTAGATCTAGCTGGTCTGTCATATATAATAGAGACAGTAGATCTAGCTGGTCTGTCATATATAATAGAGACAGTAGATCTAGCTGGTCTGTCATAATATAATAGAGACAGTAGATCTAGCTGGTCTGTCATAATATAATAGAGACAGTAGATCTAGCTGGTCTGTCATAATATAATAGAGACAGTAGATCTAGCTGGTCTGTCATAATATAATAGAGACAGTAGATCTAGCTGGTCTGTCATAATATAATAGAGACAGTAGATCTAGCTGGTCTGTCATAAATAAAGAGACAGTAGATCTAGCTGGTCTGTCATAATATAATAGAGACAGTAGATCTAGCTGGTCTGTCATATATAATAGAGACAGTAGATCTAGCTGGTCTGTCATAATATAATAGAGACAGTAGATCTAGCTGGTCTGTCATATTATAATAGAGACAGTAGATCTAGCTGGTCTGTCATAATAATAGAGACAGTAGATCTAGCTGGTCTGTCATAATATAATAGAGACAGTAGATCTAGCTGGTCTGTCATAATATAATAGAGACAGTAGATCTAGCTGGTCTGTCATAATATAATAGACAGTAGATCTAGCTGGTCTGTCATAATATAATAGAGACAGTAGATCTAGCTGGTCTGTGTCATATATATAATAGAGACAGTAGATCTAGCTGGTCTGTCATAATATAATAGAGACAGTAGATCTAGCTGGTCTGTCATAATATAATAGAGACAGTAGATCTAGCTGGTCTGTCATAATATAATAGAGACAGTAGATCTAGCTGGTCTGTCATAATATAATAGAGACAGTAGATCTAGCTGGTCTGTCATAATATAATAGAGACAGTAGATCTAGCTGGTCTGTCATAATATAATAGAGACAGTAGATCTAGCTGGTCTGTCATATTATATAGAGACAGTAGATCTAGCTGGTCTGTCATAATATAATAGAGACAGTAGATCTAGCTGGTCTGTCATAATATAATAGAGACAGTAGATCTAGCTGGTCTGTCATAATATAATAGAGACAGTAGATCTAGCTGGTCTGTCATAATATAATAGAGACAGTAGATCTAGCTGGTCTGTCATATATAATAGAGACAGTAGATCTAGCTGGTCTGTCATAATATAATAGAGACAGTAGATCTAGCTGGTCTGTCATAATATAATAGAGACAGTAGATCTAGCTGGTCTGTCATAATATAATAGAGACAGTAGATCTAGCTGGTCTGTCATATAATAGAGACAGTAGATCTAGCTGGTCTGTCATAATATAATAGAGACAGTAGATCTAGCTGGTCTGTCATAATATAATAGAGACAGTAGATCTAGCTGGTCTGTCATAATATAATAGAGACAGTAGATCTAGCTGGTCTGTCATATTATAATAGAGACAGTAGATCTAGCTGGCTGTCTGTCATAATATAATAGAGACAGTAGATCTAGCTGGTCTGTCATAATATAATAGAGACAGTAGATCTAGCTGGTCTGTCATCATATAATAGAGACAGTAGATCTAGCTGGTCTGTCATAATATAATAGAGACAGTAGATCTAGCTGGTCTGTCATAATATAATAGAGACAGTAGATCTAGCTGGTCTGTCATAATATAATAGAGACAGTAGATCTAGCTGGTCTGTCATAATATAATAGAGACAGTAGATCTAGCTGGTCTGTCATAATATAATAGAGACAGTAGATCTAGCTGGTCTGTCATATATAATAGAGACAGTAGATCTAGCTGGTCTGTCATAATATAATAGAGACAGTAGATCTAGCTGGTCTGTCATAATATAATAGAGACAGTAGATCTAGCTGGTCTGTCATAATATAATAGAGACAGTAGATCTAGCTGGTCTGTCATAATATAATAGAGACAGTAGATCTAGCTGGTCTGTCATAATATAATAGAGACAGTAGATCTAGCTGGTCTGTCATAATATAATAGAGACAGTAGATCTAGCTGGTCTGTCATAATATAATAGAGACAGTAGATCTAGCTGGTCTGTCATAATATAATAGAGACAGTAGATCTAGCTGGTCTGTCATAATATAATAGAGACAGTAGATCTAGCTGGTCTGTCATATTATAATAGAGACAGTAGATCTAGCTGGTCTGTCATAATATAATAGAGACAGTAGATCTAGCTGGTCTGTCATAATATAATAGAGACAGTAGATCTAGCTGGTCTGTCATAATATAATAGAGACAGTAGATCTAGCTGGTCTGTCATAATTAAATAGAGACAGTAGATCTAGCTGGTCC
>NW_022262457.1:0-17680 GCF_002021735.2 Oncorhynchus kisutch
TCGGCCGGGTGTTACGGTACAGAGTCAATGTGGAGGTTATATACAGGGGTTACTTACAGAGTCAATGTGGAGGCTATATACAGGGTGTTACGTACCAGAGTCAATGTGGAGGCATATACAGGTTATGTAACAGAGCATGTGGAGGTTATATACAGGGGTTACGTACAGAGTCAATGTGGAGGCTTATACAGGGGTACGGTCAGGTACAGTCAATGTGGAGGCTATATACAGGGTATTACGGTACAGAGTCAAGTGGGAGGTTATATACAGGGTGTTTACGGTACAGAGTCAATGTGGAGGCTATATACAGGGACCGGTACAGAGTCAATATGGAGGCTATATACAGGGGGTCCGGTACAGAGTCAATGTGGAGGCCTATATACGTGGTGTACCGTTACAGAGTCCAATGTGGAGACTATATACAAGGGGTACCGGTACACAGAGTCAATGTGGAGCTATATACAGGGTGTTACGGTACAGAGTCAATGTGGAGGCTATATACAGGGGGTACGGTACAGAGTCAATGTGGAGGCTATATACAGGGGGTACGGTACAGAGTCAATGTGGAAGCTATATACAGGGGGTACCGTACAGAGTCAATGTGGAGGCTATATACAGGGGGTACTGGTACAGAGTCATGTGGAGCTATATACAGGGGGTACCGTACAGATTCAATGTGGAGGCTATATACAGGGTTGTACCGGTACAGAGTCAATGTGGAGGCTATATACAGGGGTACCGGTACAGAGTCAATGTGGAGGCTATATACAGGGGTACCGGTACAGAGTCAATGTGGAGCTATATACAGGGGTACCGTACGAGTCAATGTGGAGGCTATATACAGGGGGTACCGGTACAGAGTCAATGTGGAGGCTATATACAGGGGTACCGGTACAGAGTCAATGTGGAGCTATATACAGGGGTACCGGTACAGAGTCAATGTGTAGGCTATATACAGGGGGTACCGGTACAGAGTCAATGTGGAGGCTATATACAGGGGTACCGGTACAGAGTCAAGTGGAGGCTATATACAGGGGGGTACCGGTACAGAGTCAATGTGGAGGCTATATACAGGGGTACCGGTACGAGTTCAATTGTGGAGGCTATATACAGGGGTACCGGTACAGAGTCAATGTGGAGGCTATATACAAGGGGTACGGTACAGAGTCAATGTGGAGGCTATATACGGGGGTACCGTACAGAGTCAATGTGAGGCTATATACAGGGGGTACCGGTACAGAGTCAATGTGGAGGCTATATACGGGGTACCGGTACAGAGTCAATGTGGAGGCTATATACAGGGGGTACCGGTACAGAGTCAATGTGGAGGCTATATACAGGGGGTACCGGTACCGAGTCATGTGGAGGCTATATACAGGGTACCGGTACAGAGTCAATGTGGAGGCTATATACAGGGGTACTGGTACAGAGTCAATGTGGAGGCTATATACAGGGGGTACGGTATAGAAGTTCAATGTGGAGCTATATACAGGGGTACCGTACAGAGTCAATGTGGAGGCTATATACAGGGGGGTACTTACAGAGTCATGTGGGCTATATACAGGGGTACCGGTACAGAGTCAATGTGGAGGCTATATACAAGGGTATTACCGGTACAGAGTCAATGTGGAGTTATATACAGGGGTACGGTACAGAGTCAATGTGTAGGCTATATAACAGGGGGTACCGTACAGAGTCAATGTGGAGGCTATATACAGGGGTACCGGTACAGAGTCAATGTGGAGGCTATAAGGGGGTTACGGTACAGAGTCAATGTGGAGACTATATACAGGGGGTACCGGTACAGAGTCATGTGGAGGCTATATACAGGGGTGTACGGTACAGAGTCAATGTGGAGGCTATATACAGGTGTACCGGTACAGAGTCAATGTGGAGGCTATATACAGGGGGTTACCGGTACAGGTCAATGTGGAGGCTATATACAGGGGGTACCGTACCGAGTCAATGTGGGCTATATACAGGGGGTACCGGTACAAGTCAATGTGGAGGCTATATACAGGGGGGGTACCGGTACAGAGTCAATGTGGAGGCTATATACAGGGTGTACCGACAGAGTCAATGTGGAGCTATATACAGGGGGTACTGGTACAGAGTCAATGTGGAGGCTATATACAGGGGGGTACCGGTACAGAGTCAATGTGGAGCTATATACAGGGGGTACCGGTACAGTCATTGTGGAGGCTTATACCGGGGGTACCGGTACAGAGCAATGTGGAGGCTATATACAGGGGTACCGGTACAAGAGTCAATGTGGAGGGCTATATACAGGGGTACTGGGTACAGAGTCAATGTGGAGGCTATATACAGGGGGTACCGGTACAGAGTCAATGTGGAGGCTATATACAGGGGGTACCGTACAGAGTCAATGTGGAGGCCTATACAGGCAGGGGGTACCGGTACAGAGTCAATGTGGAGGCTATATACAGGGGGTACCGGTACAGAGTCATTGTGGAGGCTATATACAGGGGTACCGGTACAGAGTCAATGTTGAGGCTATATACAGGGGTACTGGTACAGAGTCAATGTGGAGGCTATATACAGGGGTACCGGTACAGGTCAATGTGAGCTATATACAGGGGGTACCGTACAGAGTCAATGTGGAGCTATATACAGGGGTACCGGTACAGAGTCAATGTGGAGGCTATATACAGGGGGGTACCGTAACAGAGTCAATGTGGAGGCTATATACAGGGGGTACCGGTACAGAGTCATTGTGGAGGCTCTATACATATAATACAGGGGGGTACGGTACAGAGTCAATGTGGAGGCTATATACAGGGGTACTGTACAGAGTCAATGTGGAGGCTATATACAGGGGGTACCGGTACAGAGTCAATGTGGAGGCTATATACAGGGGTACCGGTACAGAGTCAATGTGGAGGCTATATACAGGGGGTACCGGTACAGAGTCAATGTGGAGGCTATATACAGGGGGGTACCGGTACAGAGTCAATGTGGAGGCTATATACAGGGTACCGGTACAGAGTCAATGTGGAGGCTATATACAGGGGTACCGGTACAGAGTCAATGTGGAGGCTATATACAGGGGGGGTACCGGTACAGATTCAATGTGGAGGCTATATACAGGGTACCGGTACAGAGTCAATGTGGAGGCTATATACAGGGGGTACCGGTACGAGTCAATGTGGAGGCTCTATACAGGGTTACCGTACAGAGTCAATGTGGAGCTATATACAGGGGGTACCGTACAGAGTCAATGTGGAGGCTATATACAGGGGGTACCGGTACAGAGTCAATGTGGAGGCTATATACAGGGTATTACGGTACAGAGTCAATGTGGAGGCTATATACATGGTGTTACGACAGAGTCAATGTGGAGGCTATATACAGGGGTACCGGTACAGAGTCAATGTGGAGGCTATATACAGGGGTACCGTACAGAGTCAATGTGGAGGCTATATACAGGGGTACGGTACAGAGTCAATGTGGAGCTATATACAGGGGTACGGTACAGAGTCAATGTGGAGGCTATATACAGGGGTACCGGTACAGAGTCAATGTGGAGGCTATATACAGGGGGTACCGTACAGAGTCAATGTGGAGGCTATATACAGGGGGTACCGGTACAGAGTCAATGTGGAGGCTATATACAGGGGGTACCGGTACAGAGTCAATGTGAGGCTATATACAGGGGTACCGGTACAGAGTCAATGTGGAGGCTATATACAGGGGTACCGGTACAGAGTCAATGTGGAGGCTATATACAGGGGGGTACCGTACAGAGTCAATGTGGAGGCTATATACAGGGTGTACCGTACAGAGTCAATGTGGAGGCTATATACAGGGTGTTACGGTACAGAGTCAATGTGGAGGCTATATACAGGGGTACCGGTACAGAGTCAATGTGGAGGCTATATACAGGGGGTACCGGTACAGAGTCAATGTGGAGGCTATATACAGGGGTACGGTACAGAGTCAATGTGGAGGCTATATACAGGGGGTACCGGTACAGAGTCAATGTGGAGGCTATATACAGGGGGTACCGGTACAGAGTCAATGTGGAGGCTATATACAGGGGTACGGTACAGAGTCAATGTGGAGGCTATATACAGGGGGTACCGGTACAGAGTCAATGTGGAGGCTATATACAGGGGGTACCGTACAGAGTCAATGTGGAGGCTATATACAGGGGGTACCGGTACAGAGTCAATGTGGAGGCTATATACAGGGGGTACCGATACAGAGTCAATGTGGAGGCTATATACAGGGGGTACCGGTACAGAGTCAATGTGGAGGCTATATACAGGGGGTACCGGACAGAGTCAATGTGGAGGCTATATACAGGGGGTACCGGTACAGAGTCAATGTGGAGGCTATATACAGGGGGTACCGGTACAGAGTCAATGTGGAGGCTATATACAGGGGGTACCGGTACAGAGTCAATGTGGAGGCTATATACAGGGGGTACCGGTACAGAGTCAATGTGGAGGCTATATACAGGGTGTACCGGTACAGAGTCAATGTGGAGGCTATATACAGGGGGTACCGATATAGAGTCAATGTGGAGGCTATATACAGGGGGTACCGGTACAGAGTCAATGCGGAGGCTATATACAGGGGGTACCGGTACAGAGACAATGTGGAGGCTATATACAGGGGGTACCGGTACAGAGTCAATTGTGGAGGCTTATACAGGGGTACTGGTACAAGTCATGTGGGGCTATATACAGGGGCGGTACAGAGTCAATGTGGAGGCTATATACAGGGGGTACCGGTACAGAGTCAATGTGGAGGCTATATACAGGGGGTACGGTACAGAGTCAATGTGGAGGCTATATACAGGGGGTACCGGTACAGAGTCAATGTGGAGGCTATATACAGGGGGTACCGGTACAGAGTCAATGTGGGGCTATATACAGGGGGTACCGGTATAGAGTCCAATGGGGCTATATACAGGGGGTACCGGTACAGAGTCAATGTGGAGGCTATATACAGGGGTACCGGTACAGAGTCAATATGGAGGCTATATACAGGGGTACCGGTACAGAGTCAATGTGGAGGCTATATACAGGGGGTACCGGTACAGAGTCAATATGGAGGCTATATACAGGGGGTACCGGTACAGAGTCAATGTGGAGGCTATATACAGGGGGTACTGGTACAGAGTCAATGTGGAGACTATATACAGGGGGTACCGGTACAGAGTCAATGTGGAGGCTATATACAGGGGGTACCGGTACAGAGTCAATATGGAGGCTATTATACAGGGGGTACCGGTACAGAGTCAATGTGGAGGCTATATACAGGGGGTACGATACAGAGTCAATGTGGAGGCTATATACAGGGGGTACCGGTACAGAGTCAATGTGGAGGCTATATACAGGGGGTACCGGTACAGAGTCAATGTGGAGGCTATATACAGGGGGTACCGGTACAGAGTCAATGTGGAGGCTATATACAGGGGGTACCGGTACAGAGTCAATGTGGAGGCTATATACAGGGGGTACCGGTACAGAGTCAATGTGGAGGCTATATACAGGGGTACCGGTACAGAGTCAATGTGGAGGCTATATACAGGGGGTACCGGTACAGAGTCAATGTGGAGGCTATATACAGGGGGTACCGGTACAGAGTCAATGTGGAGGCTATATACAGGGGGTACCGGTACAGAGTCAATGTGGAGGCTATATACAGGGGGTACCGGTACAGAGTCAATGTGGAGGCTATATACAGGGGGTACCGGTACAGAGTCAATGTGGAGGCTATATACAGGGGGTACCGGTACAGAGTCAATGTGGAGGCTATATACAGGGGGTACCGGTACAGAGTCAATGTGGAGGCTATATACAGGGGGTACCGGTACAGAGTCAATGTGGAGGCTATATACAGGGGGTACCGTACAGAGTCAATGTGGAGGCTATATACAGGGGGTACCGGTACAGAGTCAATGTGGAGGCTATATACAGGGGGTACCGGTACAGAGTCAATGTGGAGGCTATATACAGGGGGTACCGGTACAGAGTCAATGTGGAGGCTATATACAGGGGTACCGGTACAGAGTCAATGTGGAGGCTATATACAGGGGTACCGGTACAGAGTCAATGTGGAGGCTATATACAGGGGGTACCGGTACAGAGTCAATGTGGAGGCTATATACAGGGGTACCGGTACAGAGTCAATGTGGAGGCTATATACAGGGGTACCGGTACAGAGTCAATGTGGAGGCTATATACAGGGGGTACCGGTACAGAGTCAATGTGGAGGCTATATACAGGGGTACCGGTACAGAGTCAATGTGGAGGCTATATACAGGGGGTACCGGTACAGAGTCAATGTGGAGGCTATATACAGGGGGTACCGGTACAGAGTCAATGTGGAGGCTATATACAGGGGGTACCGGTACAGAGTCAATGTGGAGGCTATATACAGGGGGTACCGGTACAGAGTCAATGTGGAGGCTATATACAGGGGGTACCGGTACAGAGTCAATGTGGAGGCTATATACAGGGGGTACCGGTACAGAGTCAATGTGGAGGCTATATACAGGGGGTACCGTACAGAGTCAATGTGGAGGCTATATACAGGGGTACCGGTACAGAGTCAATGTGGAGGCTATATACAGGGGGTACCGGTACAGAGTCAATGTGGAGGCTATATACAGGGGGTACCGGTACAGAGTCAATGTGGAGGCTATATACAGGGGGTACCGGTACAGAGTCAATGTGGAGGCTATATACAGGGGGTACCGGTACAGAGTCAATGTGGAGGCTATATACAGGGGGTACCGGTACAGAGTCAATGTGGAGGCTATATACAGGGGGTACCGGTACAGAGTCAATGTGGAGGCTATATACAGGGGGTACCGGTACAGAGTCAATGTGGAGGCTATATACAGGGGGTACCGGTACAGAGTCAATGTGGAGGCTATATACAGGGGTACCGTACAGAGTCAATGTGGAGGCTATATACAGGGGTACCGGTACAGAGTCAATGTGGAGGCTATATACAGGGGTACCGGTACAGAGTCAATGTGGAGGCTATATACAGGGGGTACCGTACAGAGTCAATGTGGAGGCTATATACAGGGGTACCGGTACAGAGTCAATGTGGAGGCTATATACAGGGGGTACCGGTACAGAGTCAATGTGGAGGCTATATACAGGGGGTACCGGTACAGAGTCAATGTGGAGGCTATATACAGGGGTACCGGTACAGAGTCAATGTGGAGGCTATATACAGGGGTACCGGTACAGAGTCAATGTGGAGGCTATATACAGGGGGTACCGGTACAGAGTCAATGTGGAGGCTATATACAGGGGGTACCGGTACAGAGTCAATGTGGAGGCTATATACAGGGGTACCGGTACAGAGTCAATGTGGAGGCTATATACAGGGGGTACCGTACAGAGTCAATGTGGAGGCTATATACAGGGGGTACCGGTACAGAGTCAATGTGGAGGCTATATACAGGGGGTACCGGTACAGAGTCAATGTGGAGGCTATATACAGGGGTACCGGTACAGAGTCAATGTGGAGGCTATATACAGGGGGTACCGGTACAGAGTCAATGTGGAGGCTATATACAGGGGTACCGGTACAGAGTCAATGTGGAGGCTATATACAGGGGGTACCGGTACAGAGTCAATGTGGAGGCTATATACAGGGGTACCGGTACAGAGTCAATGTGGAGGCTATATACAGGGGGTACCGGTACAGAGTCAATGTGGAGGCTATATACAGGGGGTACCGGTACAGAGTCAATGTGGAGGCTATATACAGGGGGTACCGGTACAGAGTCAATGTGGAGGCTATATACAGGGGGTACCGGTACAGAGTCAATGTGGAGGCTATATACAGGGGGTACCGGTACAGAGTCAATGTGGAGGCTATATACAGGGGGTACCGGTACAGAGTCAATGTGGAGGCTATATACAGGGGGTACCGGTACAGAGTCAATGTGGAGGCTATATACAGGGGGTACCGGTACAGAGTCAATGTGGAGGCTATATACAGGGGTACCGGTACAGAGTCAATGTGGAGGCTATATACAGGGGGTACCGGTACAGAGTCAATGTGGAGGCTATATACAGGGGGTACCGGTACAGAGTCAATGTGGAGGCTATATACAGGGGGTACCGGTACAGAGTCAATGTGGAGGCTATATACAGGGGGTACCGGTACAGAGTCAATGTGGAGGCTATATACAGGGGGTACCGGTACAGAGTCAATGTGGAGGCTATATACAGGGGGTACCGGTACAGAGTCAATGTGGAGGCTATATACAGGGGGTACCGGTACAGAGTCAATGTGGAGGCTATATACAGGGGTACCGGTACAGAGTCAATGTGGAGGCTATATACAGGGGGTACCGGTACAGAGTCAATGTGGAGGCTATATACAGGGGGTACCGGTACAGAGTCAATGTGGAGGCTATATACAGGGGGTACCGGTACAGAGTCAATGTGGAGGCTATATACAGGGGGTACCGGTACAGAGTCAATGTGGAGGCTATATACAGGGGTACCGGTACAGAGTCAATGTGGAGGCTATATACAGGGGGTACCGGTACAGAGTCAATGTGGAGGCTATATACAGGGGGTACCGGTACAGAGTCAATGTGGAGGCTATATACAGGGGGTACCGGTACAGAGTCAATGTGGAGGCTATATACAGGGGTACCGGTACAGAGTCAATGTGGAGGCTATATACAGGGGGTACCGGTACAGAGTCAATGTGGAGGCTATATACAGGGGGTACCGGTACAGAGTCAATGTGGAGGCTATATACAGGGGGTACCGGTACAGAGTCAATGTGGAGGCTATATACAGGGGTACCGGTACAGAGTCAATGTGGAGGCTATATACAGGGGGTACCGGTACAGAGTCAATGTGGAGGCTATATACAGGGGGTACCGGTACAGAGTCAATGTGGAGGCTATATACAGGGGTACCGGTACAGAGTCAATGTGGAGGCTATATACAGGGGGTACCGGTACAGAGTCAATGTGGAGGCTATATACAGGGGGTACCGGTACAGAGTCAATGTGGAGGCTATATACAGGGGTACCGGTACAGAGTCAATGTGGAGGCTATATACAGGGGGTACCGGTACAGAGTCAATGTGGAGGCTATATACAGGGGGTACCGGTACAGAGTCAATGTGGAGGCTATATACAGGGGGTACCGGTACAGAGTCAATGTGGAGGCTATATACAGGGGTACCGGTACAGAGTCAATGTGGAGGCTATATACAGGGGGTACCGGTACAGAGTCAATGTGGAGGCTATATACAGGGGGTACCGGTACAGAGTCAATGTGGAGGCTATATACAGGGGTACCGGTACAGAGTCAATGTGGAGGCTATATACAGGGGTACCGGTACAGAGTCAATGTGGAGGCTATATACAGGGGGTACCGGTACAGAGTCAATGTGGAGGCTATATACAGGGGGTACCGGTACAGAGTCAATGTGGAGGCTATATACAGGGGGTACCGGTACAGAGTCAATGTGGAGGCTATATACAGGGGGTACCGGTACAGAGTCAATGTGGAGGCTATATACAGGGGGTACCGGTACAGAGTCAATGTGGAGGCTATATACAGGGGGTACCGGTACAGAGTCAATGTGGAGGCTATATACAGGGGGTACCGGTACAGAGTCAATGTGGAGGCTATATACAGGGGGTACCGGTACAGAGTCAATGTGGAGGCTATATACAGGGGGTACCGGTACAGAGTCAATGTGGAGGCTATATACAGGGGGTACCGGTACAGAGTCAATGTGGAGGCTATATACAGGGGGTACCGGTACAGAGTCAATGTGGAGGCTATATACAGGGGGTACCGGTACAGAGTCAATGTGGAGGCTATATACAGGGGGTACCGGTACAGAGTCAATGTGGAGGCTATATACAGGGGGTACCGGTACAGAGTCAATGTGGAGGCTATATACAGGGGGTACCGGTACAGAGTCAATGTGGAGGCTATATACAGGGGTACCGGTACAGAGTCAATGTGGAGGCTATATACAGGGGGTACCGGTACAGAGTCAATGTGGAGGCTATATACAGGGGGTACCGGTACAGAGTCAATGTGGAGGCTATATACAGGGGGTACCGGTACAGAGTCAATGTGGAGGCTATATACAGGGGGTACCGGTACAGAGTCAATGTGGAGGCTATATACAGGGGGTACCGGTACAGAGTCAATGTGGAGGCTATATACAGGGGTACCGGTACAGAGTCAATGTGGAGGCTATATACAGGGGGTACCGGTACAGAGTCAATGTGGAGGCTATATACAGGGGGTACCGGTACAGAGTCAATGTGGAGGCTATATACAGGGGGTACCGGTACAGAGTCAATGTGGAGGCTATATACAGGGGGTACCGGTACAGAGTCAATGTGGAGGCTATATACAGGGGTACCGGTACAGAGTCAATGTGGAGGCTATATACAGGGGTACCGGTACAGAGTCAATGTGGAGGCTATATACAGGGGGTACCGGTACAGAGTCAATGTGGAGGCTATATACAGGGGGTACCGGTACAGAGTCAATGTGGAGGCTATATACAGGGGTACCGGTACAGAGTCAATGTGGAGGCTATATACAGGGGTACCGGTACAGAGTCAATGTGGAGGCTATATACAGGGGGTACCGGTACAGAGTCAATGTGGAGGCTATATACAGGGGGTACCGGTACAGAGTCAATGTGGAGGCTATATACAGGGGGTACCGGTACAGAGTCAATGTGGAGGCTATATACAGGGGGTACCGGTACAGAGTCAATGTGGAGGCTATATACAGGGGGTACCGGTACAGAGTCAATGTGGAGGCTATATACAGGGGGTACCGGTACAGAGTCAATGTGGAGGCTATATACAGGGGGTACCGGTACAGAGTCAATGTGGAGGCTATATACAGGGGGTACCGGTACAGAGTCAATGTGGAGGCTATATACAGGGGGTACCGGTACAGAGTCAATGTGGAGGCTATATACAGGGGGTACCGGTACAGAGTCAATGTGGAGGCTATATACAGGGGGTACCGGTACAGAGTCAATGTGGAGGCTATATACAGGGGGTACCGGTACAGAGTCAATGTGGAGGCTATATACAGGGGTACCGGTACAGAGTCAATGTGGAGGCTATATACAGGGGGTACCGGTACAGAGTCAATGTGGAGGCTATATACAGGGGGTACCGGTACAGAGTCAATGTGGAGGCTATATACAGGGGTACCGGTACAGAGTCAATGTGGAGGCTATATACAGGGGGTACCGGTACAGAGTCAATGTGGAGGCTATATACAGGGGGTACCGGTACAGAGTCAATGTGGAGGCTATATACAGGGGGTACCGGTACAGAGTCAATGTGGAGGCTATATACAGGGGTACCGGTACAGAGTCAATGTGGAGGCTATATACAGGGGGTACCGGTACAGAGTCAATGTGGAGGCTATATACAGGGGTACCGGTACAGAGTCAATGTGGAGGCTATATACAGGGGGTACCGGTACAGAGTCAATGTGGAGGCTATATACAGGGGGTACCGGTACAGAGTCAATGTGGAGGCTATATACAGGGGGTACCGGTACAGAGTCAATGTGGAGGCTATATACAGGGGTACCGGTACAGAGTCAATGTGGAGGCTATATACAGGGGGTACCGGTACAGAGTCAATGTGGAGGCTATATACAGGGGTACCGGTACAGAGTCAATGTGGAGGCTATATACAGGGGGTACCGGTACAGAGTCAATGTGGAGGCTATATACAGGGGGTACCGGTACAGAGTCAATGTGGAGGCTATATACAGGGGGTACCGGTACAGAGTCAATGTGGAGGCTATATACAGGGGGTACCGGTACAGAGTCAATGTGGAGGCTATATACAGGGGGTACCGGTACAGAGTCAATGTGGAGGCTATATACAGGGGGTACCGGTACAGAGTCAATGTGGAGGCTATATACAGGGGTACCGGTACAGAGTCAATGTGGAGGCTATATACAGGGGGTACCGGTACAGAGTCAATGTGGAGGCTATATACAGGGGGTACCGGTACAGAGTCAATGTGGAGGCTATATACAGGGGTACCGGTACAGAGTCAATGTGGAGGCTATATACAGGGGGTACCGGTACAGAGTCAATGTGGAGGCTATATACAGGGGTACCGGTACAGAGTCAATGTGGAGGCTATATACAGGGGGTACCGGTACAGAGTCAATGTGGAGGCTATATACAGGGGGTACCGGTACAGAGTCAATGTGGAGGCTATATACAGGGGGTACCGGTACAGAGTCAATGTGGAGGCTATATACAGGGGGTACCGGTACAGAGTCAATGTGGAGGCTATATACAGGGGTACCGGTACAGAGTCAATGTGGAGGCTATATACAGGGGGTACCGGTACAGAGTCAATGTGGAGGCTATATACAGGGGGTACCGGTACAGAGTCAATGTGGAGGCTATATACAGGGGGTACCGGTACAGAGTCAATGTGGAGGCTATATACAGGGGTACCGGTACAGAGTCAATGTGGAGGCTATATACAGGGGGTACCGGTACAGAGTCAATGTGGAGGCTATATACAGGGGTACCGGTACAGAGTCAATGTGGAGGCTATATACAGGGGTACCGGTACAGAGTCAATGTGGAGGCTATATACAGGGGGTACCGGTACAGAGTCAATGTGGAGGCTATATACAGGGGGTACCGGTACAGAGTCAATGTGGAGGCTATATACAGGGGGTACCGGTACAGAGTCAATGTGGAGGCTATATACAGGGGTACCGGTACAGAGTCAATGTGGAGGCTATATACAGGGGGTACCGGTACAGAGTCAATGTGGAGGCTATATACAGGGGGTACCGGTACAGAGTCAATGTGGAGGCTATATACAGGGGGTACCGGTACAGAGTCAATGTGGAGGCTATATACAGGGGGTACCGGTACAGAGTCAATGTGGAGGCTATATACAGGGGTACCGGTACAGAGTCAATGTGGAGGCTATATACAGGGGTACCGGTACAGAGTCAATGTGGAGGCTATATACAGGGGGTACCGGTACAGAGTCAATGTGGAGGCTATATACAGGGGTACCGGTACAGAGTCAATGTGGAGGCTATATACAGGGGTACCGGTACAGAGTCAATGTGGAGGCTATATACAGGGGGTACCGGTACAGAGTCAATGTGGAGGCTATATACAGGGGGTACCGGTACAGAGTCAATGTGGAGGCTATATACAGGGGGTACCGGTACAGAGTCAATGTGGAGGCTATATACAGGGGTACCGGTACAGAGTCAATGTGGAGGCTATATACAGGGGGTACCGGTACAGAGTCAATGTGGAGGCTATATACAGGGGGTACCGGTACAGAGTCAATGTGGAGGCTATATACAGGGGGTACCGGTACAGAGTCAATGTGGAGGCTATATACAGGGGGTACCGGTACAGAGTCAATGTGGAGGCTATATACAGGGGGTACCGGTACAGAGTCAATGTGGAGGCTATATACAGGGGGTACCGGTACAGAGTCAATGTGGAGGCTATATACAGGGGGTACCGGTACAGAGTCAATGTGGAGGCTATATACAGGGGTACCGGTACAGAGTCAATGTGGAGGCTATATACAGGGGGTACCGGTACAGAGTCAATGTGGAGGCTATATACAGGGGGTACCGGTACAGAGTCAATGTGGAGGCTATATACAGGGGGTACCGGTACAGAGTCAATGTGGAGGCTATATACAGGGGTACCGGTACAGAGTCAATGTGGAGGCTATATACAGGGGGTACCGGTACAGAGTCAATGTGGAGGCTATATACAGGGGTACCGGTACAGAGTCAATGTGGAGGCTATATACAGGGGGTACCGGTACAGAGTCAATGTGGAGGCTATATACAGGGGGTACCGGTACAGAGTCAATGTGGAGGCTATATACAGGGGGTACCGGTACAGAGTCAATGTGGAGGCTATATACAGGGGTACCGGTACAGAGTCAATGTGGAGGCTATATACAGGGGGTACCGGTACAGAGTCAATGTGGAGGCTATATACAGGGGGTACCGGTACAGAGTCAATGTGGAGGCTATATACAGGGGTACCGGTACAGAGTCAATGTGGAGGCTATATACAGGGGGTACCGGTACAGAGTCAATGTGGAGGCTATATACAGGGGGTACCGGTACAGAGTCAATGTGGAGGCTATATACAGGGGGTACCGGTACAGAGTCAATGTGGAGGCTATATACAGGGGGTACCGGTACAGAGTCAATGTGGAGGCTATATACAGGGGGTACCGGTACAGAGTCAATGTGGAGGCTATATACAGGGGGTACCGGTACAGAGTCAATGTGGAGGCTATATACAGGGGTACCGGTACAGAGTCAATGTGGAGGCTATATACAGGGGGTACCGGTACAGAGTCAATGTGGAGGCTATATACAGGGGGTACCGGTACAGAGTCAATGTGGAGGCTATATACAGGGGGTACCGGTACAGAGTCAATGTGGAGGCTATATACAGGGGTACCGGTACAGAGTCAATGTGGAGGCTATATACAGGGGGTACCGGTACAGAGTCAATGTGGAGGCTATATACAGGGGGTACCGGTACAGAGTCAATGTGGAGGCTATATACAGGGGTACCGGTACAGAGTCAATGTGGAGGCTATATACAGGGGTACCGGTACAGAGTCAATGTGGAGGCTATATACAGGGGTACCGGTACAGAGTCAATGTGGAGGCTATATACAGGGGGTACCGGTACAGAGTCAATGTGGAGGCTATATACAGGGGTACCGGTACAGAGTCAATGTGGAGGCTATATACAGGGGGTACCGGTACAGAGTCAATGTGGAGGCTATATACAGGGGGTACCGGTACAGAGTCAATGTGGAGGCTATATACAGGGGGTACCGGTACAGAGTCAATGTGGAGGCTATATACAGGGGGTACCGGTACAGAGTCAATGTGGAGGCTATATACAGGGGGTACCGGTACAGAGTCAATGTGGAGGCTATATACAGGGGGTACCGGTACAGAGTCAATGTGGAGGCTATATACAGGGGGTACCGGTACAGAGTCAATGTGGAGGCTATATACAGGGGGTACCGGTACAGAGTCAATGTGGAGGCTATATACAGGGGGTACCGGTACAGAGTCAATGTGGAGGCTATATACAGGGGGTACCGGTACAGAGTCAATGTGGAGGCTATATACAGGGGGTACCGGTACAGAGTCAATGTGGAGGCTATATACAGGGGGTACCGGTACAGAGTCAATGTGGAGGCTATATACAGGGGGTACCGGTACAGAGTCAATGTGGAGGCTATATACAGGGGTACCGGTACAGAGTCAATGTGGAGGCTATATACAGGGGGTACCGGTACAGAGTCAATGTGGAGGCTATATACAGGGGTACCGTACAGAGTCAATGTGGAGGCTATATACAGGGGGTACCGGTACAGAGTCAATGTGGAGGCTATATACAGGGGTACCGGTACAGAGTCAATGTGGAGGCTATATACAGGGGGTACCGGTACAGAGTCAATGTGGAGGCTATATACAGGGGTACCGGTACAGAGTCAATGTGGAGGCTATATACAGGGGGTACCGGTACAGAGTCAATGTGGAGGCTATATACAGGGGGTACCGGTACAGAGTCAATGTGGAGGCTATATACAGGGGTACCGGTACAGAGTCAATGTGGAGGCTATATACAGGGGGTACCGGTACAGAGTCAATGTGGAGGCTATATACAGGGGGTACCGGTACAGAGTCAATGTGGAGGCTATATACAGGGGGTACCGGTACAGAGTCAATGTGGAGGCTATATACAGGGGGTACCGGTACAGAGTCAATGTGGAGGCTATATACAGGGGTACCGGTACAGAGTCAATGTGGAGGCTATATACAGGGGGTACCGGTACAGAGTCAATGTGGAGGCTATATACAGGGGGTACCGGTACAGAGTCAATGTGGAGGCTATATACAGGGGGTACCGGTACAGAGTCAATGTGGAGGCTATATACAGGGGGTACCGTACAGAGTCAATGTGGAGGCTATATACAGGGGGTACCGGTACAGAGTCAATGTGGAGGCTATATACAGGGGTACCGGTACAGAGTCAATGTGGAGGCTATATACAGGGGGTACCGGTACAGAGTCAATGTGGAGGCTATATACAGGGGTACCGGTACAGAGTCAATGTGGAGGCTATATACAGGGGGTACCGGTACAGAGTCAATGTGGAGGCTATATACAGGGGGTACCGGTACAGAGTCAATGTGGAGGCTATATACAGGGGTACCGGTACAGAGTCAATGTGGAGGCTATATACAGGGGGTACCGGTACAGAGTCAATGTGGAGGCTATATACAGGGGTACCGGTACAGAGTCAATGTGGAGGCTATATACAGGGGGTACCGGTACAGAGTCAATGTGGAGGCTATATACAGGGGTACCGGTACAGAGTCAATGTGGAGGCTATATACAGGGGGTACCGGTACAGAGTCAATGTGGAGGCTATATACAGGGGGTACCGGTACAGAGTCAATGTGGAGGCTATATACAGGGGTACCGGTACAGAGTCAATGTGGAGGCTATATACAGGGGGTACCGGTACAGAGTCAATGTGGAGGCTATATACAGGGGGTACCGGTACAGAGTCAATGTGGAGGCTATATACAGGGGGTACCGGTACAGAGTCAATGTGGAGGCTATATACAGGGGGTACCGGTACAGAGTCAATGTGGAGGCTATATACAGGGGGTACCGGTACAGAGTCAATGTGGAGGCTATATACAGGGGGTACCGGTACAGAGTCAATGTGGAGGCTATATACAGGGGTACCGGTACAGAGTCAATGTGGAGGCTATATACAGGGGTACCGGTACAGAGTCAATGTGGAGGCTATATACAGGGGTACCGGTACAGAGTCAATGTGGAGGCTATATACAGGGGGTACCGGTACAGAGTCAATGTGGAGGCTATATACAGGGGGTACCGGTACAGAGTCAATGTGGAGGCTATATACAGGGGGTACCGGTACAGAGTCAATGTGGAGGCTATATACAGGGGGTACCGGTACAGAGTCAATGTGGAGGCTATATACAGGGGGTACCGGTACAGAGTCAATGTGGAGGCTATATACAGGGGGTACCGGTACAGAGTCAATGTGGAGGCTATATACAGGGGTACCGGTACAGAGTCAATGTGGAGGCTATATACAGGGGGTACCGGTACAGAGTCAATGTGGAGGCTATATACAGGGGGTACCGTACAGAGTCAATGTGGAGGCTATATACAGGGGGTACCGGTACAGAGTCAATGTGGAGGCTATATACAGGGGGTACCGGTACAGAGTCAATGTGGAGGCTATATACAGGGGTACCGGTACAGAGTCAATGTGGAGGCTATATACAGGGGGTACCGGTACAGAGTCAATGTGGAGGCTATATACAGGGTACCGGTACAGAGTCAATGTGGAGGCTATATACAGGGGGTACCGGTACAGAGTCAATGTGGAGGCTATATACAGGGGGTACCGGTACAGAGTCAATGTGGAGGCTATATACAGGGGGTACCGGTACAGAGTCAATGTGGAGGCTATATACAGGGGGTACCGGTACAGAGTCAATGTGGAGGCTATATACAGGGGTACCGTACAGAGTCAATGTGGAGGCTATATACAGGGGGT